>NC_090650.1:8837129-9062161 GCF_040937935.1 Hyperolius riggenbachi
ATATTATATACAACACACATACACTGCACACACACACTGCGCACACACACAGTGCACACACACACAGTGCACACATACACCTACACATACACACCGTACACACACACACACTACACACACACACACACTACACACTTTACACACATACTCAGTGACAGGGGGTATAGGGAAAGGTGCCTTTCTCATTTAATAGATAGCAATCACTCTGTGACACAAGCAGAGATACACAGCAGGTGTGATAAATAGATATAGAAAACTAGTGGAATGGGAGATAACCTTCTCGCTGGAGGTTGCCCGTGTCCCCAACAAGACATATGGCTTTATTGCTGCCAGAATAGGACACATTAAATACAGCTATACCATACAGACACCTTCCATCCCCCATCATGGGACAGAATATACAGGGCTCCATACATGGAATGGCAGCAGATTTCTGACGGACTTAATAGAGATACATTTTACCAATATTTTGGGAGGGGGTAAAAGGAAGGACTGGAATCTGGTGCTGCAATATTCATTCCCTTTATAAAGATGTGGTGTGTCAGTTCCCATCGTAATGACGAGAGGCAAGCCATGTGCTACCAGGTAACACACAAGTTATGCTTATGGTACAAACGAATGGCGACGAGCTATCATGCTTTGAATCAAAACACCCCTTAAAGGGGCACTATTGTAAAATTTAAAATATGTGTAAACATAGACAAAATTAGAAGTACTTTTTTTCCCAGAGTAAAATGAGCCACAAATTACTTTTCTCCTATGCTGCTGTCACTTACAGTAGGTAATAGAAATCTGACAGAAGCGACAGGTTTTGGACTAGTCCATCTTTTCACGGGGATACTTAGCAAGGCTCTCATTCATTATAAAGATATTCACTAAAAATTATTCATCCAAAGATGCTGGCCAGCCTCCCTGCTCGCTGCACAGTTTTTGGCAGTTGGACAGAGCAACTGCCATTTACTAAGTGCTTTTGAAAATAAAAGAAACTCTGAGAATCCCCCCATGAAGAGATGGGCTAGTCCAAAACCTGTTGCTTCTGTCAGATTTATACTGCCTACTGTAAGTGACAGCAACATAGGAGAAAAGTAATTTATGGCTCATTTTACTCTGGAAAAAATGTACTTCTTACTGTATGTGTGTATGTTTGCACATATTTTAAATTTTACAGTTTTTCGCCATAGTTCCCCTTTAAGGGCTAGTTTACACTGAGCGCTTTGGTAGCGTTTTGCTGATCACCGGCGATCAGCAAAAAGCTGTTTTTTTCACTGTACAGGAAAGCGATTTAGGAGTGATTGCGTTTTGTGATTCTAAAACAAATGAAATGCAATTCGCTTCAAAATCACTCCAATAATGCTGCATGCATCATCAGCAAATCACTCACTGGCGATCGCTACAGTGTGAACACTCCCACTGACTTGCATTAGCAGCACCATTTTGCTGATCACCGGCCCTAGACTCAAGAAGATCTGTAAATATTAAGAACATGAGACTTCCCCTAATCGATGTGGAACTTTATACGGGAGAACAATTTTGTTTTTATTTCAGAAATAGAAATGGTAGATATTGAGTCAGATCATCCAATGAATGTTTAAAATAACAATTTATTCAGAAATTACAACACATTTAAAATTCAAACATAGAAAAAACTATTCTTTGCATACCCATCACAGAATCATAAATTATTACTGTATTTTTGGGCTATAATACTCAATTTTTCTCCGTCAAAAGTGGGGAAAAAAGTCACTGCATCTCATAGTCCAAATGCAGGGAGTTCCTTGATGAGGGCATAACCTATCACCCCATCCTCCCCAACTCATTCACAACAGCTTCCCCCCACCAACCTTAAAAACACACAATTATAACAAAGACGTAGGACTGCCATTTGACGTGGGAAATTAAAGGCCAGAGCAGCCCTTAGTCTTTATTGAACTTAACAATAGTGCAAAAATTTGAGGAACAAAAAACAAAAGTGGAGGGATCCGGAGGTACACGTAAAACACATTCTTAACATAAAGGGAATACAGCTCTTAACACCGGCCCCTAGCCGCGAGCATCGGCTCAGGGACAGCTGTTTTCCGCCCAACACAGTCATTTTTTTTGAAGACGTTGACCTTCTTTGGAGGTATACGCACCAAGGCGTAATCCCCACCTCCCAGTTCTTAACCACTTCCGGATACCGAACCCCCTCCAGCTGCAATGACGAAAAGAAAAACACAGAGAGACATAGCAAAAACAACCTAACACAAAGGGAGGGAGCTTTTTTCCCAGGTGAACCCTGCAACCACTTGCTCTGCCCCCCTTATTTAAGCTCCTTTTTCTGCCTGTCCCGCCCCTTTCAACATCCCATTGGCCAGACCAAACCTGACTCCACTAAGGCCAAAAGATTAACCCCAGGATGGAGGCGAATTTAGCCCCATCATGTGTGCCCTCCCCAGGCCCTGCGGCCCCCAGTCCGGGCTTTGCTAACTTGGGAATGCCTGCCAATACGGACCTTCAACCCACTGCAATGTCGGGGACTTCCTGTACTGTGCCCATGCAGAGGAGGACAACAGGGGGACACAAAGGGGCATAGAGGAGGACACAGGGGGACACAAAGGGGCATAGAGGAGGACACAAGGAGGACAGAGGTGGGCACATGGGGACACAGGAGGACACAAGAGGTACAAGAGGGCATAATCGTCAAGATGCCCCTTCACCATGGACGCACTGGGTTTAGTATATATATTTTTTCCCTGGTGTTTGTCCTCTAAACCTAGGTGAGTCTTAGCGTCTTATAGTCCGAAAAATACGGTATATTGTATCAATTATAGAGGTACTCTCAGTCGGTTCCCTGTATGACAGGAAGCTATCGTGCATTGCCGGAAGATGTAGATTTTTAAATCCATTGCGAAGTGCCAAAAATTCAATGTGAACTTACCCTAAAGCTACCCATACATTACACATATTTCCATTGATTAAGCAGTCATCTTTATTGGACGCTCAACAGCAGTTTGGTTGATCAGAAGTTGATCGATTAGTAGCCCACACAATGCAAGCGAGATCTTGGCGATTCTCCGTCACTTATCGAGCTGAACTACGTTGTGCCTCTACACTCTAAAAACCAAAAATCGATTTTGTGATGAATGAAATCATGTGAACATTAGGCAATTCCATTATAACTGACCAATATTTTCCATGATGCCTGAACAAGGGTATGTGGTTGATGTATCCACAGATCGGCCAATTTCCATTGAGCAGAATGGAACATAATAGATTCTCCCCTGATCCGATAAAAAGGAACAAATGGATGATCACACAGGAAAATCGAGTACTCTACAGGCACCTTAAGGGGGCATACACACATGACATTTTGATTAGCTAATTTCTGGCCAATTTTACCACCTCCATGTAGTAGTAGGGCCAATAGATTTTAAATACTACAAGCAGCTTGCGTAGATAAACCCTCATACTACATGGAGATGGTAAAATTGGCCAATGAAAATTGGATGGCTTTACACACACTTACTGTCACACTGATGTTTTGGCTATCTAGAAGTCTCTTTGTTAGTAAAGAGGCTGTCCTGTTCCCCTTATTGTGAAGAATAATTCGACAGGTAGTTTACTCGCCCTTCAATCATCACACTGTGTAAGTTCCGGTAACTTGTTTAACCCCCCTGGCGGTATAATTCCCGCGGCTGCGCAGCCGCGGGAGGGTTTTTTTTCGCCTTTTTTTAAGCATGTAGCTAGCTACATACTTCCCCCCTCCCCGCGGCGTCCGCCCGTCCCCTCCGATCGCCGCCGGCGCCGCTTGCCCATAAGGAAATCCTGTTCTGAACGGGATTTCCTTGAGGGCTTCCCCCGTCGCCATGGACGACGTCACGGAAGTCGTGACGTCACAGGGAGTCCCGATCCACCCCATAGTGCAGCCTGGCGGCGATTGGCCAGGCTGCGCAAGGGGTATGCGGGGGGGGGGGGGGCTGTTTCTGCGGTGGGTAGCGGTGCATCGGCGGTGGGCGGCGGCAATCAGAGCAAACACGCAGCTAGCAAAGTGCTAGCTGCGTGTTTGAAAAAAAAATTATGTAAATCGGCCCAGAAGGGCCTGAGCGGCACCCTCCGGCGGCTTACCCCGTGTCACACATGGGGTTACCGCCAAGTAGGCTTGGCACACACGGGGTTACCGCCAAGACGTCACACACATGCGCAGAGAGTGCCCGGCAGCGGGAGCGCGATCTAGGACACGCTCCGTCGGGCCAGCGCAGACGTACTACTCCGGGTCATTGCGACCCGGAAGTAGTAAGAGCCACAGCCACATGACAGGTTGGGCAGCCGAACAGTTCGGCTGCAGTTGCACTAACAGTTCGCCCAACTCTAACCTTGAGGAACTCAATAAGGTGCAGTCCTCTGCAGAGGTACCAAACTTTGTAGTGTTCAGAACAATCTTGTGCTTCTACCTTGTGTAGTTGGGAAATGGGGTGTTGACCTGGGTTTTCCTCATCGTAAATGTTGCCCAGAACGATTTTACTTTCAGTGAAGTACCTAACAGTGTCTATGTTCAAGTCGATTTCTGTGGTGATGAATTCAGCAATGTCCACAGCAAGGACAGCTGCACTAAGCTCCAGCCGTGGGATGGTGAGTTCTGGACGTGGGGGTAGCTTTGCCTTTCCTAAGACAAACCCAATGTGAGCTTCTCCCTGAGCATCGACAACCTTTAAGTAGGCTACTGCTGCTATTGCCTAGACAGAGGCATCAGAGAATACACAAAGTTCCTTATACTGAGCATTAGAGCAGGAAATCAATCCATAAGGTCTGGATACCTCAACGCGTCTCAACTGCTGTAGGGATTCTCTCCAATCTTCCCACTGCTGTTTCTTTTCTTCAGATAGAGGTGCATCCCAATCTTGACTATCTGCAGTGAGATAATGAAGAATAAGTTTTCCTCTTATGGTGACTGGTGCGACTATACCTAGAGGATCATATACACTGTTCACGGTAGAGAGGACTCCTCGACGAGTGAAAGGTCTTTTTTCTTGTGATACTTAGAATGTCAAAACATCTTTTTTGAGGTCCCAGCTAATGCCAAGGCTTATCTGAATGGGTAATGCATCAGCACTAAAATCAAGATCCCTTAGGTCACTTGCCCGATCTTCTGAAGGGAAGGCCATCATGACTTCTCTGCTGTTTGATGCTAGCTTATGTAGGCGTAGGTTGGAACATGCCAGCATCTCTCTAGTTCTCTTCAAAAGGTTAATGGCTTGTGTCGCAGTCAGAAGAGATTTTAGCCCATCGTCAACGTAAAAGTCTCTTTCCACAAATTCTCTTGCATCTGCACCAAACTGTCTTTCTGCTTCGCGTGCTGAGAGTTTGAGGCCAAAAATGGCTACTGCTGGTGAGGGGCTGTTGCCAAAAATATGCACTTTCATCCGCCATTCGATGAGGTCTTCTGCTGGGTTATTATCCTTATGCCAGAAGAATCTTAAAAAGTTCCTATCTTCAGGTCTAACCAGGAAACAATGGAACATTTGACCAATGTCAGCCACAAAGGCAATGGCGTCCTTTCAAAAGCGAAGTAATACTCCTAAAAGATTGTTGTTGAGGTCTGGACCTTTCAAAAGGATGTCGTTCAGAGATATCCCACCACACTGGGCACTTGAATCAAAGACCACCCTGATTTGCAAGGGTTTCTTTGGGTGGTATACCCCAAACAGAGGCAGATACCAGCATTCCTCTTCTGTATCAAGGAGTGGCGCTACTTCACAATGGCCATTCTGTATCGTTTTCTCCATGAAAGCAAAGAAATGTTCTTTCATGTCAGGCTTCTGCTTGAAGGATTTTTGAAGAGACCTGAATCGGTGCAAAACCTGTGTTTTGTTATTTGGCAACCGTTGTCTCTGTGCTTTAAAAGGCAGTGGAGCAACCCAACTGTTGTCTTCATCCCTGTAGAAACCACTCTTCATTATCTCCATGAAAGCAAGCTCACTATGGGAAGGAGCCATTATATCATCTTCTTTGGTAACTTCAAAGGCTTTGTGTCCAATACAGTCTTTCATACAAGAGGAATTCCATACAGATGAGGCCTGCAGGGTCAAGGGTGTGCTTGTATTGAAGCTTTCCTTCACAATGAAGTAGTTTGGGCAAGGTGTGAACAGCGATCTCCTGCCATTGTCTAAGGTGTTGGTATAGAGGCTATGCACTGTCTCTGGTCTGTGGACCCCACCTAGACATACATAGCCCACAATAACCCACCCCAGGTCTAATCTTTGGGCGTAAGGAGAGTCGTGTGGCCCGTTAATGTGGTCCCTGACCTTGTGGATCCTAATAATATCTCTGCCTAGCAACAGGAGAATGGAGGCATTAGGATCGAGCTCAGGTATCTGAGTGGCTAACTGTCTCAGATGTGTATGATGAAGTGCAACCTCTGGAGTTGGGATCTCTGATCGAACATCTGGGATTTCATCACATTCTATCAGCATGGGTAGTGGAATGGACACCTTTCTGTCAAGGGATTCCAACTGAAAGCCAGGTACCATTCTCCCAGTAGTGTTAATCACTCCTGCACATGTTCTGAGGGAATAGGAAAATTGGTGACCTTTTGACCCAAAAAGCTCAAATAACTCTGGTCTTGCCAAAGATCTATTGCTTTGGTCATCTAAGATTGCATAAACTTTGATAGCTCTTTCCCTATGCCCTGTAGGATACACATTGACCAAACACATTTTTGAACATGACCTGCCTTGTGGATTCTCTCTACAAACCTCAGTACACATGGCTGACACATCTGTTGCTGAGCTACTTTCCTGTCCCTCCCGCCATGCTCTCCCTCTGTTTCAGCTTTCACGGTCCATGGAGCGGGACCAGGATGCATAGCAGACACATGCTTAAAGCTATCACATTCTGTACAACAAATAGTCTTATCACAGTCTTTTGAAAAATGTGAAGTAGATGCACAACAATGGTAACAAATGTAACTGCAGAGTACTGAAAGCGCTCTCTATCAGAGTCTATATAGTCCAAGCGTTACAAATAGTCCTTATCTTCCTTTCTTTACATATAATCCTCTCACCAGATGTTGTTGCTGATTGTATTATAGACCAGCAATGACAGCATTGGTTAGTATCTCAATCTTCACCAGACTCCAAATTCACCAAGGCATGGATTACCTCAAAGAAATATATATTGAACATAACATAGTGTAATACTGTCACATATAGTATGATAGTCACCGTGCACCAACACACTGTGTAAACCTCCACCTCTCGTTTATGAGCAACTTATACGTTCACCAGATAGTATGCTGACCCCGTGGACCAGCCAGTGCGCTATGATTGTTTGACCACTCCTATGGATATATGTGCGTTGTCCTCACTCCTCTGCGATGTATCCGGGTTGCTGTGAACTCGAATCAATAAAACAACATAGCATAATCCAGAACACAACACATGGATCCACTCCTACACCTCAGTGCAAAACAACAAATCACCAGTGCTCCCAGGCATGTGTCTAGTAACAGATTGCGCTCACCGCAAACAGTGGCTGACCTCAAGATGACCACGGTTTCGTCACGTATGACTCATCAGGGGCGTGGCTTCCGGCAGACGGTTAGACGCATGTACAAGTTGCAGCGGCGGTGAGCCTGGGATTTTATCTGAGATATGCGCATATCAATTTTATCTTTGTGAGTGCAACCTTTTGAAACTTTTATACAAATAAAACAATATTATGCTATGTAACTGTTTGTTTGAGTTTAAGGAGGATACGGGAATGTGCTTATGGCAACGCTCATAGAAGATTACCAAACACTACATAAACGTGATTGCTGGTCATCTTGAGGTCAGCCACTATTTGCGGTGACTGCAATCTGTTACTAGACACATGCCTGGGAGCACTGGTGATTTGTTGTTTTGCACTGAGGCGTAGGATTGGATCCATGTGTTGTGTTCTGGATTACAGGGCTGTGGAGTCGGAGTCGTGGAGTCGGGCAATTTTGGGTGCCTGGAGTGGGAGTCGGGAAAAAATGCACAGACTCCGACTCCTAATGAATTTGTAACTGTAATTAAAATAGAAAATATGATAAAATGTTCTATTTCTCAGATAATAGTCATAAAAAATAATGTATATATACAGTAATAGCTGTGCTTAGTCCACAAAAATGAAATAAACCAATCAAAATTAGTTACTTGTGCTGCTTCAATAAAGCAGTCCCCGTATTTTTAAGGTCAGATATACATATCTGATTGTGACTGTTTATATGATGTGTACACAGGAATCTCTTATATATACTAAATAACATCTATGCTGTAAGAATAAAGCCTGATGTGTAGCTGTGTCACTAATAAAGATGGTCAACAAGATGGAAATAATTCTGCATTGATGCTGATTTATGCAAATGTATGCACTCCCTTTGCTGATGAAATCAAATAATTTGATATGTTGTTAAAATTTGGTTTGGTGACTACAAATTAAAGGGTAACTGAGACGGATGAAATGTAAAGTTTTATACATACCTGGGGCTTCCTCCAGCCCCCTTCAGGCTAATCAGTCCCTCGCTGTCCTCCACCACCCGGATCTTCTGCTATGAGTCCTGGTAATTCAGCCAGTCAGCGCTGTCCGGCCGCATGCCGCTCCCACAGCCAGGAACATTCTGCACCTGCGCAATAGTGCTGCACAGGTGTAGTATGCTCCTGGCGGCGGAGTGTGTGCATGCGCACTACGCCTGACTGGCTAGAGTACCTGGACTCAAAGCAGAGGATCCAGGTGGCGGATGAGGACAACGAGGGACTGATTATCCTGAAGGCGGCTGGAGGAAGCCCCAGGTATGTATAAAACTTTAATTTCATCTGTCTCAGGTTTACTTTGTTACACAGTAGTACTATACTCTACATATGCACTCCCCACAGAGCTGCAGGGAATCCACTGAGAATGCTGTGCACATTGAACACAGAGGTGTTGTCTGTTTACAATCTCCTCATTCCCCTGCAGAGTACCTGCACATCATTCTTACATGTACCCACACTTACATTGCCTAGGGCCTGATAGATGTTCTTTGTTCCGGTTTGTACCTTTTACAAGTACTCTTACCAAGGACTAGTTTTAGTCTAAAGGGAATAAATATAGTAGTCTACATATCCTTCTCACTTCAGTTGTCTTGTAAAATTCCTAAGCGTTGGCAGTTAAGAGACGAATTTCATGTTACATACTTTTAATCAACAAAATTGTAATATGCAAATTAGAGGAGTCGGAGTCGTGGAGTCGGAGGAATCCTAAACTGAGGAGTCGGAGTCGGTGGATTTTTGGACCGACTCCACAGCCCTGCTGGATTACGCTATGTTGTTTTATTGATTCGAGTTCACAGCAACCCGGATACATCGCAGAGGAGTGAGGACAACGCACATATATCCATAGGAGTGGTCAAACAATCATAGCGCACTGGCTGGTCCACGGGGTCAGCATACTATCTGGTGAGCGTATAAGTTGCTCATAAACGAGAGGTGGAGGTTTACACAGTGTGTTGGTGCACGGTGACTATCATACTATATGTGACAGTATTACGCTATGTTCTGTTCCATATATATTTCTTTGAGGTAATCCATGCCTTGGTGAATTCGGAGTCTGGTGAAGATTGAGATACTAACCAATGCTGTCATTGCTGATCTATAATACAATCAGCAACAACATCTGGTGAGAGGATTATATGTAAAGAAAGGAAGATATGGACTATTTGTAACGCTTGGACTATATAGACTGATAGAGAGCGCTTTCAGTACTCTGCAGTTACATTTATTCAGGGTGCTTATACCCCCCATATCTGAAGCGATCCAGAGCTATTTTACGAGTGTGTTGTATTTGGGGTAGGTTTGCCCAGGGAGGAGCGCTCTAGCCACTGTGTACATAAAATGGTAACAAATGTTATTTTGTTTCAGGAAGGCCTTTCTTTGGACTAAAGGCTTTACCCTGAAACCACGACATTCATGCAAAGGATGGGGCTTGCGATGAATGGGGCAACCTTGGGTAAGGTCCATTGTCCTGGCATGGGCAGGCTCTTTTTGTGATAGTATGGTTGGAGAAGTCTCAGTCTTGTGCACTGAGACAGAAGTTCTGTGAGTAGCATTCTTGTGATGGTGTTTCTCTAGTCTCTGACAATCAGAGCTCTGAGGGGACAGGATGAACCCTGGGTCATTGCGCATCTTTGCTTGTTGTGTAATAACACTCACAAAGAAAGAGAATGGTGGAAAAAGCACTCGGTGCAGTTCTTTGTATCTGGAACCCTGAGTCATCCACCTCTCTTGTAGGGAAATTGGCAATTTTTGAACAATGTTACTTATACCTCTAGCTGTATCAAGAATGGCTAAACCTGGAAAGTCACCTTCTTCCTTTGCAGCTTGCATTTCCATTAGCAGGTCTCCTAACTCTCTGAGCCTGATATGGTCTTTACTGGAGATTTTCCCAAAGCTGTCTACTCTATTCCACAGAGAGTCCTCAATAATCTCAGGAGCCCCATAGCACTCATCAAGTCTCTGCCATGCCATCCGCAAACCCTTTCTGGAGTCGTTCACATGTACAGCTTGTATGCATTTTACCTGCTTGCGTGAGTCAGTGCCTAACCATCTCACCAAAAGATCTATTTCTTCTTTGTAAGAGAGATTAAGATCTGCTATAGCATTTCTGAATGAAGCCCGCCAAGCCCTAAAGTTCTCTGGCAAATCGTCAAACTGCACAAGTCCCTTAGAAATGATTTCTCGTCTTGCCATATATCTTACCAGATCTGATGTGACTTGGTTATGAGCTAGTGAGTCTGTATAGTGATTAGCTGGTGGTATCATTCTCGCATCTGATGAATGAGTATAAGTCCCTTTTTTCACTGGAGGTCTAGGATAACTGTAGCCGTCAGGTGGATCTGAGCAGTAGCGTAGAGTGTCACATCGCTTGCTGTCCATTGCAGGATCTTCCTGGAAGATCTGACCTCTGGAGTTTCTCATTGGAGGGGCATAACATGATGCGTCTGCAGTAAAGGGAGGGTCTTGGCAAGAAGCGTTCTGCTGATGGAAACTTTGCTGAAGTGGAAAGCTGGCATTGCTGTGTGGGTACTCGTTTCCATCTTCTGCGATTGGTTTAGATTGATGGAGTATCTGTGAATGTTCTCTCACGTATCCCTCAGTACGCCGTATTGCAGCTTCTTGCTGTAAGTCAGACTGGATGTCTTGTTTGTCGTTAAAGTGGTTGTCAGTTTCTAATGCAGCCTCTAATACTTGTGCTTTTGCAGTTGCTGCAGCTGCTGACTTTTTCAAGCTAAGTACTTCTAGTGAAGCTTCTAGACATGCCTTTTCTTGCTTTATCTTTGCTTCTTGTTCTGCAAATGCTTGCTTTATCTTTGCTTCTTGTTCTGCAAATGCTATCTGTGCCTTCATGGCCTCTGCTTCGGCTCTGGCTAGTGCTGCAGCTTCAGAAGCACGGGATCGATGTGAGAGTCTGGATGAGAGTGACACTCTGGATCTTGTCTTGTGTGAAACTTCAGACATCTTTGTGTTGCTAGAGGTGGGTCTATGAGACAGTACCTTCAGTCCCTCTGGAGTAGAAGCTGTGGCTGCACGGTGTTGCTGCACCCGGATGAAGCGCTTATTCTGCTTGCTTTGCTCTACCGCATTCAAGGGCCTTCTCCGTGGAAGCCATTGTTTTACTGTCCTGTTCCCCCTATTGTGAAGAATAATTCGACAGGTAGTTTACTCGCCCTTCAATCATCACACTGTGTAAGTTCCGGTAACTTGTTTAATGTAAATGATCAAAAGAAGGTAAAACTGTAAATGCAAACAAAAGCATAGTATCAGACAATGCATGCAATGCAAAGGTGTGGATTCATACAATACAGCATCTATCAAACATCATATGCATGAGAATACACTGTACAACATAGAATGCTGCTGCAGATGAGGAAACTATCACATCATGAACTAAGGATCAGAACATGTATAACAGCCTGATGAATGAATCTGAATGCAGAAGAACTACACAGATCTCAGAGCATGTGACAGGCATCTCCAACATACATGAGCTATGGCCTAGCTATAAAGCTCTAACAAATGCATGTATACAACAAATATGCATTCTACATTACAGATATAGCTAAAAGATGAGGTTTGACATACCAACGATGCTTGGATTGGCGTGGATGAAGGATAGATGGATGTGGATTGCAACAGCACAGTGGAAATCTGGCTGGGCCTTACAACAAACTGCTTCCTGTTCACAGAGCATCTACTTCCTCCCTGCCACATGACTTCTGGATAATACAGCAAGGAACAAATGCTATTTTGAAAGTGTCCACTAGAGGGAGTAGAGTTCAATTATACTGATTAACCTCCCTGGCGGTTTATTAAAATCCGCCAGGGGGCAGCAAATATGTTTTTTAAAAAAAAAAAAATTCTTTTTCATGTAGCGAGACAATGTCTCGCTACATGATAGCCGCTGCCGAGCGGCATCCCCCCAGCCCCTCCGATCGCCTTCGGCGATCAGAGATCAAGAGATCCCGTTCAAAGAACGGGATCTCTTGGAGGGCTTCCCCCGTCGCCATGGCGACGGGGCGGGATGACGTCACCGACGTCATCGACGTCGTGACGTCAAAGGGGAATCCGATCCACCCCACGGCGCTGCCTGGCACTGATTGGCCAGGCAGCGCACGGGGTCTGGGGGGGGGGGGGGCGGCTGCGGCGACGCGTATAGCGGCGGATCGGCGGGTAGCGGCGGCGATCGGAGGTTACACGCAGCTAGCAAAGTGCTAGCTGCGTGTAACAAAAAAAAAATTATGCAAATCGGCCCAGCGGGGCCTGAGCGGTGCCTCCCGGCGGCATAGCCCGAACTCAGTTCGGGCTTACCGCCAGGGAGGTTAATAGAATCTGGCTGTGGACAGACAGCACAGAGGCCTTTCAGGTCCACCACAAGTCACCTCTGAGGGCTCTATTCATAAAAAACTTGTGGCGTAAATACTCGTAGAGGTAAAATACCGCAGCGGTATTTTACACTTCTGGGTGGTCATTCAAAAAAATCTTGAAAGCTGCGATGCAAGAGCGGAGATCTCCCGCTGAAGGCTGGCGGTAAGCTGTCGGAAGGCATGCGGAAACACTTCAGCCGGCAGAGTCCCTCCGAGCACTGCTCTCTCTGGGAGGTCTGTCCCATTCACTTGTATGTAATCCGCAAAATCAGAGGAAGCGGTATTTCCCGTCCACATACCGCTTCCTCTAAACTTTATGAATGGCCATTTTGTTACTTTTTTCTAGATAAATCTAGAAAAACACTGGAGAAGGCGGAAATTTCTCGCTCTGCTGGGGGATTGTAGATTTTCATGCGGGAACAGCTTTTATGAATGCCCACTTTGCTAAATAGACGGGAAAATCCGCTGTTTTGAGCGGAAAACTTGCGGTAAGGTTTTATGAATAGAGCCCTGAGTCTTTCTGGGTTCAAGGTGAAAATGATCCCCAAGGTTAGACAAATGTTTTATGCAAGGAGGGACTCCGAGGGAAGAAAGTCTTTGCCACACCCCTCTATCAGACTGCCACCCAATCTTGTAGACCATGTCTTGTCCATGCCACCCAATCTTGTAGATTGCAAAAAAATTTTTTCCATGAACAGATCATGTCCATTTGTATAAGCGTTTGTGGGCAGCACGGTGGCGTAGTGGTTAGCTCTCTCGCCTTGCAGCGCTGAGTCCCTGGTTCGAATCCCAGCCAGGGCACTATCTGCAAAGAATTTGTATGTTCTCTCCGTGTCTGTGTGGGTTTCCTCCGGGCACTCCGGTTTCCTCCCACATTCCAAAAACATACAGATAAGTTAATTGGCTCCCACTAAAGTTGGCCCTAGACTACAGTACTTACACTACATAATATAGACATACTAGCCAACCCGCGTTGTAGCATACGCCACATCTATCTATCTAATAGAGTACGTGCCTCAACCTTGAAGCAAGAAGAAGGCTTTCCATGAGAAAATGTATGCATGCTCAAACACCAAGTTTAATCCTAGCAAGTCTGGCTTTGCAAATCCGACCTAATTGGCTATTCACGAGGCAATGCTCATGCAAATATGCATTTGCTTTCGCATGCCAAACTATGCAGGGTCCAAAAACCAAACCTACATTAGCACTATCCAGGAGCGCCACAGGGAGGCTTCCCAATGCCCCCATACAACCGTCGGGACTGCGGGGTCCCAGGTAGTGTTGGGCGAACAGTGTTCGCCACTGTTCGGGTTCTGCAGAACATCACCCTGTTCGGGTGATGTTCGAGTTCGGCCGAACACCTGACGGTGCTCGGCCAAACCGTTCGGCCATATGGCCGAACTAAGAGCGCATGGCCGAACGTTCCCCGAACGTTCGGCTAGCGCTGTGATTGGCCGAACGGGTCACGTGGTTCGGACCCGAACGCGCTCTGATTGGCCGAACTGTCACGTGGTTCGGGTAAATAAATACCCGAACCACGTCATATCTCCGCCATTTGTCTGTGGGTTTAGCTTTGGGTAGGCAGGCAGGGTAGTTCGCGCTCCAGCCACGCTAGCCAGGGTCCCCCCCAGTCATTGTGTGTCACTGCTGGGAACAGTAGTACACCGCTCGTTCAGCCACACTATATAGTATTCTGTGTACTGTTCTGTGTCTGCTGGGAACAGTAGTACACCGCTCGTTCAGCCACACTATATAGCATTCTGTGTACTGTTCTGTGTCTGCTGGGAACAGTAGTACACCGCTCGTTCAGCCACACTATATAGCATTCTGTGTACTGTTCTGTGTCTGCTGGGAACAGTAGTACACCGCTCGTTCAGCCACACTATATAGCATTCTGTGTACTGTTCTGTGTCTGCTGGGAACAGTAGTACACCGCTCGTTCAGCCACACTATATAGCATTCTGTGTACTGTTCTGTGTCTGCTGGGAATAGTGGTACACCGCTCGTTCAGCCACACTATATAGCATTCTGTGTACTGTTCTGTGTCTGCTGGGAATAGTGGTACACCGCTCGTTCAGCCACACTATATAGCATTCTGTGTACTGTTCTGTGTCTGCTGGGAACAGTGGTACACCGCTCGTTCAGCCACACTATATAGCATTCTGTGTACTGTTCTGTGTCTGCTGGGAACAGTAGTACACCGCTCGTTCAGCCACACTATATAGCATTCTGTGTACTGTTCTGTGTCTGCTGGGAACAGTAGTACACCGCTCGTTCAGCCACACTATATAGCATTCTGTGTACTGTTCTGTGTCTGCTGGGAATAGTGGTACACCGCTCGTTCAGCCACACTATATAGCATTCTGTGTACTGTTCTGTGTCTGCTGGGAATAGTGGTACACCGCTCGTTCGCCACTGTATAGCATTGTGCTCTGTGTCGCTGCTGGGAATAGTGGTACACCGCTCACCCGTCACTGTATAGCATTGTGCTCTGTGTCACTGCTGGGAATAGTGGTACACCGCTCACCCGTCACTGTATAGCATTGTGCTCTGTGTCGCTGCTGGGAATAGTGGTACACCGCTCACCCGTCACTGTATAGCATTGTGCTCTGTGTCGCTGCTGGGAATAGTGGTACTGTATAGCATTTCTGTACTGCCACTGTACTGCTGCCAGTCAGCGTGTACTGTAAGGATAAGTGAAATGAGGAAGAAATCCGGTGAAAGAGGGAGGGGCAAGGGAAGAGGTGTTTCCCCTGACGGTTCACGTACAGGCCACAGGGGAGCACCCAAGAAAACCCACTCAATACCGCCCATGTTGTCCAGGACAACAACCCTCACAAATCCAAAAGAACAGGACCAGATAATTACTTGGATGACCTCTCAAGCGTCCAGCAGTGGGTTAAGCAGCACCAGCACATCACGCACGAGGTCCGAGTCCTCAGCCAGTTACAAGGAGCCAGTGGGCACAAAGCTGACACAACCGGCAGCGACACCACGCACACAACTGCCAGATAACCAGTCCGATGAATTACCTCAGGACACAATGGGGTATTCGCAGGAGCTATTCCCAGCCCAACAAACTTCCACCTTTCAAAGGTCAATGGAGGAACAGCCAGAAATGTTGTGCCTGGATTCACAACCGTTAACTGTGGGAAATGCACCGCGCACTGAAATACAAGGCGAGTCCGAAGAGGACTCGGAAACCCAAATCCCAGAGCAATTTGGGCAGGAGGGGTTGCAATTGCAGGAGGTCGGCCGACAAGATCTGGAAGACGACGTTGGAGTGTGCTGCGCAGAGGTTGTTGTGGGGAGCTCTACTCCACGGCGGTGGCCCACAATGACATATGACGAGTTTGAGGAAATGGAAGAGGAGGGTATGGACAATGTGGACAGAGACCCAGATTTTGTTTGTGAACGAGAACATCGCCGTCGTAGCAGCAGCACAGATGAGTCTGTTGAAGAACACACTGCTGCACGAGTTCGCCTTGTGCCACAAGGTAGGCGGCGCGCAATTTCAGGCACCACAAGCGTGGAAGTTCAAGTGAGAGGCAAAAGAGGAGCAAACAGAAATCGCCAGCAAGGAGGCAGGTGCTCCAAAGTCTGGGCTTTCTTTGAAGACTGCACTGAGGATGTTACCATGGCGATTTGCAAGGTGTGCAAGACCCGCCTGAGCAGGGGGAAAAATATTAACAACCTCTCCACCACCAGCATGAGCCGTCACATGCTATCCAAACATCCCACTCTTTGGGCAAACGCGTCAGGACAGGGTACCAGAAACAACACTGCCTCCCTTGGGTTCACCAGACCCGCCTCAGCAGCAGCAGTAGCCCAGCCATTGCGTGGTTCACAACATTCAGAAACATCAGACGACGCTGACACTGTCACTTTCCGGAGTAGTGCTCTTGAGGTCTCCCAGTGTTCATCAAACACAACAACCAACAGCCCTTCCGTGTGCAGCGCTACGGTTCAGTTGTCTGTGTCGGAGATGTTTGAGCGCAAGAGGAAATTGCCAGCAAATGACCCCCGGGCCGTGGCACTAACAGCCAGCATAGCCAAGCTTCTGGCCTGCGAAATGCTGCCATATCGATTGGTGGAGACAAACAGCTTCAAGGGCATGATGTCAGTGGCCATCCCACGTTACGTGGTTCCCAGCCGCTACCACTTTGCACGCTCTGCAGTGCCTGAGTTGCATGAGCACGTGGTCAGCAAAATAACCCGAAGCTTGAAGAATGCCGTTGCCTGCAAGGTTCACCTCACCACTGACACCTGGACGAGTGCGTTCGGCCAGGGTCGATACATCTCCCTTACCGCGCACTGGGTGAACCTTGTGGAGCCTGGCAGCGATTCCTCACCTGCTACGGCACGGGTGTTGCCCACGCCACAAACAGCTGCACCGCCGTCCCTCCCACTGGATAACAGCAGCACCTACCTCTCTGACTCCTTCTCCTCCAACGCATCTCAAAGCTGTACCTCATCCGGAAACGCTAACCCAGCAGCAGTAGGATCGTGGAAGCAGTGCAGCACAGCTGTTGGCATGCGTCAGCAAGCGTTGCTGAAGCTAATCTGCCTTGGGGATAAGCAGCACACAGGGGAGGAAATTTGGAGGGGAATAAAGGAACAGACGGATTTGTGGCTGGCACCGCTGGACCTGAAACCGGGCATGGTTGTGTGTGATAATGGGAGTAATCTCATTCGCGCTTTAAGGTTGGCTAAGCTGACACACATCCCTTGCCTGGCGCACGTGATGAACCTAGTAGTTCAGCGGTTCCTGAGGACATACCCAGGCGTGCCCGATCTGCTGTTGAAGGTGCGTCGAGTGTCCAAACATTGTAGAAATTCCAGTACTGCTTCGGGGGCACTCGCCAAGATGCAGGAGCGCTTCAATCTCCCCCACCATCGCTTGCTGTGTGATGTCCCTACGCGCTGGAATTCTACGCTGCACATGCTAGCCCGCTTTTGCGAGCAGAAGAGTGCAGTGGTCCAGTACATGACGGCGCAGTACCGAGGCGCATCCGGCCAGCTGCCAAGCTTCTGTGGATCCGATTGGGCCAACATGTTGGACCTCTGCCAAGTCCTCCAAAATTTTGAGCAATCCACGTTGCTTGTGAGCAGTGACAACTCTTCAGTCAGCATTACCATACCACTGCTGTGTTTACTGAAGAGGTCGATGTTAAAAATCAAGGAAACAGCTGTCATGATGCAACTGGGGGAATCTGAAGGAGAAAACGATCAGCGTGATGGTACCAACATCAGGCCATCCGCCTCAGGGAACGCTGGCCCCAGCAGCTATGACGAAGAAGAGGAGGAGGAACAGCTGGAGTTGGAGCAGGAATTTCATGCCACCACTGACGAGGGCCAGAGCGGTGCACGTTGGACTTCCACAATTCAACGCGAATGGTCAGCAGAAGCAGACCAGGAGGAAGGTGACGACTATGATGCATCACAACAACTATCACAACGCTCACAAGAGGATGATGAGGATTCTGGTAGGACTCTGGCACACATGGCTCAATTCATGCTAGACTGCATTGAACGTGACCCACGCATTGTGCGCATTCTGGACAACACCAATTACTGGGTTTATACCCTTCTGGATCCACGGTACAAACACAATGTTCCAAAACTGCTTGAAGAAAGAGTCAGACAGGTCAAAATGGAAGAATACCAGCAGGCCCTTGTGGAGACTTTAGAGAGGAGATTGACATCCTCCCCCTCCTCTAGCCAGTTGTACGCAGACAGACTGACTTCCGCAAACCCAGGACGACCAGGAGGGCAGCAAACAACGCAAGCCGCAGCTAGTACCCAAAAGGGAATGGTATCGGCAGTGTCCTTGGAGTGGGAAAATTTTCTGACACCCATGCAGCCGCAGCCCACTGAACAGCAAGCGTGCAGATCCACCTCCAACACCGATCGCCTGGAGAAGATGGTCAAGGACTACATGTCAGATGGCGTAGCTGTGTCGAACCATCCATCTGCACCCTTCAACTATTGGGTATCGAAGCTAGACACCTGGCACGAACTGGCAATGTACGCAATAGAGGTGCTGGCTTGCCCGGCAGCCAGCGTTATGTCGGAACGCTGTTTCAGTGCTGCCGGAGGCATCGTCACAGATCGGCGTATCCGCCTCTCTACAGAAAATGCAGACCGTCTGACTCAAATTAAAATGAATCAATCCTGGATTGGAAATGACTACGCAACACTCCAGGACCCCAACCAAGTAACATGACCAATGAACATCTGGGATGGTGTTGCGTTTCCGGGCCCTGTTTATTGAACCTCTCATCTGTATTACATTTATGACTGCATGGCGGCAAAAAGCATTGCTGCTATATCCGCACGCTTTTTGTCCACATGCAAGGCCTGGGTTGTTGTGTCTCACAAAGCGTGGCCTTCTCCTCCTGCGCCTGCTCCTGTTCCATCACGTCTGCTGCTGCTGGGTTAGCGTTGCCGCGTGGTCCCTGTTTATTGAACCACTTATCTTTATTACATTTATGACTGCATGGCGGTACAAAGCATGCTATCCGCACGCTTCTTGCCCTCATGCAAGGCCTGGGTTGTTGTGTCTCACAAAGCGTGGCCTTCTCCTCCTGCGCCTGCTCCTGTTCCATCACGTCTGCTGCTGCTGGGTTAGCGTTGCCGCGTGGTCCCTGTTTATTGAACCACTTATCTTTATTACATTTATGACTGCATGGCGGTACAAAGCATGCTATCCGCACGCTTCTTGCCCTCATGCAAGGCCGGGGTTGTTGTGTCTCACAAAGCGTGGCCTTCTTCTCCTCCTGCGCCACCCTCCTCCTGTTCCATCACGTGTGCTGCTGCTGGGTTAGCGTTACCGGTCCCTTTTCCTGGAACCTCTTATATGTATTACATTTGTGACTGCATGCCGACAAAAAACATGTTACCTGTGCAAAGAAAACAGACATTTCCCGCATTTAAAAGACAGTTTTCCCTTTGAAACTTTAAAATCGATTTTCTCAAAAACTATAAGCTCTTTTTGCTAATTTTTTTTTCCTCTTGTACCCACTCCCAAGGTGCACATACCCTGTAAATTTGGGGTATGTAGCATGTAAGGAGGCTTTACAAACCACAAAAGTTCGGGTCCCCATTGACTTCCATTATGTTCGGAGTTCGGGTCGAACACCCGAACATCGCGGCCATGTTCGGCCTGTTCGGCCCGAACCCGAACATCTAGATGTTCGCCCAACACTAGTCCCAGGCTCTCTTACTGCCTGGGAACCACAGCGGCGCAGCCAACCCCCCCCCCCCCCCCCAAGTGTGGTCAGCGCCGGGGAGAGCCGTCCGCACCCACCTCCCAATATTAAAAACAGGCACTTACCTTAACGTCCATTGCGTTCTGCTACATGCGCATTAACTTGGGGGCACCACATTAGAGAAGGAGTGAAGTATGGGTCACCCCGAGCTTTAGAGCTCAGGGCTGGCTTACATACAGCACTCCAGAGGGGGGGGGGGGTTGCGGGAGAACAGGCGCAGACAACTCACTCCAGGGCTCACACCACCAGAGCAAGCCATCCACCACCTGCCTCCAAAGGATACAACTGAAAAAAATGCTTTCCATGAGAAAAATTATGCGTGCTCAAACACCAAGTTTAACCCTAGCTCATGAGCGGGCCGGCCCCCGACAGCGGCACCCCGGAGGGGGAGGCTGGGTGGCGCAGCCGAACCCCCCCCAAGCATGGCCAGGGCCGGGGAGAGCCGTCCGCACCCACCTCCTAATATTAAAAACAGGCACTTACCTTAACGTCCATTGCGTTCTGCTACATGCGCATTCATTTTCTAATGGAAAGCATTTTGTGCAGTTTGTATCCTTTGGAGGCAGGTGGTGGATGGCTTGCTCCGGTGGTGTAAACCCTGGAGTGAGTTGTCTGCACCTGTCTTCCCCCCCCTCCTGGAGTGCTGTATGGGAGCCAGTCCTGAGCTGTAAAGCTCGGGGTGACCCATGCTTCTCTCCTTTCTCATGTGGTGCCCCCAAGTTAATGCGCATGTAGCAGAACGCAATGGACGTTAAGGTAAGTGCCTGTTTTTAATATTGAGAGGTGGGTGCGGACGGCTCTCCCCGGCGCTGGCCACACTTGGGGGGGTCGTCTACGCCACCCAGCCTCCCCCTCCGGGGTGCCGCTGTGGTTTCCAGGCAGTGAGAGAGCCTGGGACCCCGCGTTCCCCCCGGTTGTATAAAAAGGGGGCATTGGGAATCCTCCCCGTGGCGCTCCTGGATAGTGCTAATGTAGCATGTAGCAGGGTGACCGCTTTGCGATATTGGTTTGTGCATGCATTTGCATGAGCATTGCCTCATGAATAGCCAATTAGGCCAGATTTGCAAAGTCAGACTTGCTAGGGTAAGGCCTCTTTTCCATGGACTGTTGATAGGCAGTGAAATGCCTCTCAAACTCTCACAACTGCTCACTGCTGCCTGGTAGCTGCTTGCTGCTGCCTGGTAACTGCTCACTGCTGCCTGGTAACTGCTCACTACTTCCTGGTAACTGCTTGTTGCTGCCTGGTAACTGCTTGTTGCTGCCTGGTAACTGCTCACTGCTGCCTGGTAACTGCTTGTTGCTGCCTGGTATCTGCTCACTGCTGCCTGGTAACTGCTTGCTGAGCACACAGCTCAACAGTCCGTGGAAAAGAGGCCTTAAACTTGGTGTTTGAGCACGCATACATTTTCTCATGCAAAGTACTTCTTCTTCTTGCTTGAAGGTTGAGGCACTTACTCTATTATATATATAGATAGATAGATGGCAATAGTAGGGATTAGATTGTGAGCTCCTTTGAGGGACAGTTAGTGCCAAGATATATATATATATATATATATATATATATATATATATATATATATATATATATATATATATATATATATATATACACTGTACAGCGCTGTGCAATATGTCGGTGCTATATAAATACTAAATAATAATAATAATAATAATAATAATAATAATAATAAGCCTATGGACAAAAAGCTGATCTTCCAAGCTTTTATATTACCCCCTGATGTATTTATACATGTCAGTTAGGTCACCGCTTAGGCGTCTCTTTTCCAAACGAAATAAACCCATTTTGCCCAACCTTTCTTGGTAAGTGAGCTCTTCCATCTGTCTGATTAATTTAGTTGCCCGTCTTTGTACCTTTCCTAGTATTTTAATGTCCTTGCTATAGTGCGGTGTCCAAAACTGTATCCCATACTCCAGATGTGGCCTCACAAGTGAATTGTAAAGAGGGAGTAGTGTGTGCCCCGCCCCCTGCATTATCCCATACTCCAGATGTGGCCTCACAAGGGATTTATACAGAGGGAGTAGTGTGTGCCCCTCCCCCTGCATCATGCTCCTCCCCCCACATTATCCCATACACCAGATGTGGCCTCACAAGGGATTTATACAGAGAGAGTAGTGTGTGCCCCTCCCCCTGCATCATGCTCCTCCCCCGCATTATTACATACTCCAGATGTGGCCTCACAAGGGATTTATACAGAGAGAGTAGTGTGTGCCCCTCCCCCTGCATCATGCTCCTTCCCCCACATTATCCCATACTCCAGATGTGGCCTCACAAGGGATTTATACAGAGAGAGTAGTGTGTGCCCCTCCCCCTGCATCATGCTCCTCCCCCGCATTATTACATACTCCAGATGTGGCCTCACAAGGGATTTATACAGAGGGAGTAGTGTGTGCCCCTCCCTCTGCATAATGCTCCTCCCCCGCATTATTACATACTCCAGATGTGGCCTCACAAGGGATTTATACAGAGGGAGTAGTGTGTGCCCCTCCCCCTGCATCATGCTCCTCCCCCCACATTATCCCATACACCAGATGTGGCCTCACAAGACAAGACAAGACAAATAACATTTAAATTGCGCTTTTCTCCTTGCGGACTCAAAGCGCCAGAGCAGAGCAGCAGCCACTAGGGCGCGCTCTATAGGCAGTAGCAATGTAAGGGAGACTTGCCAAAGGTCTGGGATTTATACAAAGGGAGTAGTGTGTGCCCCTCCCCCTGCATCATGCTCCTCCCCCCACATTATCCCATACACCAGATGTGGCCTCATAAGTGATTTATACAGAGGGAGTAGTGTGTGCCCCTCCCCCTGCATCATGCTCCTCCCCCCGCATTATCCCATACTCCAGATGTGGCCTCACAAGTGATTATACAGAGGGAGTAGTGTGTGCCCCGCCCCCTGCATCATGTCCCCTCCCCCTGCATCATGTCCCCCCCCCTACATTATCCCATACTCCAGATGTGGCCTCACAAGGGATTTATACAGAGGGAGTAGTGTGTGCCCCTCCCCCTGCATCATGCTCCTCCCCCCACATTATCCCATACTCCAGATGTGGCCTCATAAGTGATTTATACAGAGGGAGTAGTGTGTGCCCCTCCCCCTGCATCATGCTCCTCCCCCCGCATTATCCCATACTCCAGATGTGGCCTCACAAGTGATTATACAGAGGGAGTAGTGTGTGCCCCGCCCCCTGCATCATGTCCCCTCCCCCTGCATCATGCTCCTCCCCCCACATTATCCCATACTCCAGATGTGGCCTCATAAATGATTTATACAGAGGGAGTAGTGTGTGCCCCTCCCCTGCATCATGTCCCCTCCCCCTGCATCATGTCCCCTCCACCCGCATCATGTCCCCTCCCCCTGCATCATGCTCCTCCCCCCGCATTATCCCATACTCCAGATGTGGCCTCATAAGTGATTTATACAGAGGGAGTAGTGTGTGCCCCTCCCCTGTATCATGTCCCCTCCCCCTGTATCATGTCCCCTCCCCCTGCATTATCCCATACTCCAGATGTGGCCTCATAAGTGATTTATACAGAGGGAGTAGTGTGTACCCCTCCCCCTGCATCATGTCCCCTCCCCCTGCATTATCCCATTCTCCAGATGTGGCCTCACAAGTGATTTATACAGAGGGAGTAGTGTGTGCCCCTCCCCTGCATCATGTCCCCTCCCACGCATTATTCCATACTCCAGATGTGGCCTCATAAGTGATTTATACAGAGGGAGTAGTGTGTGCCCCTCCCCCTGCATCATGTCCCCTCCCCCTGCATTATTCCATACTCCAGATGTGGCCTCACAAGTGATTATACAGAGGGAGTAGTGTGTACCCCTCCCCCTGCATCATGTCCCCTCCCCCTGCATTATCCCATTCTCCAGATGTGGCCTCACAAGTGATTTATACAGAGGGAGTAGTGTGTGCCCCTCCCCTGTATCATGTCCCCTCCCCCTGTATCATGTCCCCTCCCCCTGCATTATCCCATACTCCAGATGTGGCCTCACAAGTGATTTATACAGAGGGAGTAGTGTGTACCCCTCCCCCTGCATCATGTTCCCTCCCCCTGCATCATGCTCCTCCCCCCGCATTATCCCATACTCCAGATGTGGCCTCATAAGTGATTTATACAGAGGGAGTAGTGTGTGCCCCTTCCCCTGCATCATGTCCCCTCCCCCCACATTATCCCATTCTCCAGATGTGGCCTCACAAGTGATTTATACAGAGGGAGTAGTGTGTACCCCTCCCCCTGCATCATGCTCCCTCCCCCTGCATTATCCCATTCTCCAGATGTGGCCTTATAAGTGATTTATACAGAGGGAGTAGTGTGTGCCCCCCCCTCCCCCTGCATCATGTCCCCTCCCCTGCATTATTCCATTCTCCAGATGTGGCCTCACAAGTGATTATACAGAGGGAGTAGTGTGTGCCCCCCCTGCATCATGTCCCCTCCCCCTGCATTATCCCATACTCCATATGTGGCCTCACAAGTGATTTATACAGAGGGAGTAGTGTGTGCCCCTCCCCCTGCATCATGTCCCCTCCCCTACATTATCCCATTCTCCAGATGTGGCCTCATAAGTGATTTATACAGAGGGAGTAGTGTGTGCCCCTCCCTCCCCCTGCATCATGTCCCCTCCCCTGCATTATTCCATTCTCCAGATGTGGCCTCACAAGTGATTATACAGAGGGAGTAGTGTGTGCCCCGCCCCCTGCATCATGTCCCCTCCCCCTGCATTATCCCATACTCCATATGTGGCCTCACAAGTGATTTATACAGAGGGAGTAGTAAACTAGCATCTTGTGATATTATTTCCCTTTTTTATGCATCCCAGAATTATATTTGCTTTAGCTGCTGCTGCTTGGCATTGTATACGGGTGTTTAATAACGTATTATCAGCCAGTGTTCCCAAGTCCTTCTCCAGGTCTGATGTTCCCAGCTGTATGCCATTTATCTTATATGTCGCTCTACCATTGGGATGTCCAAAGTGCTTGACCTCATATTTATCTACATTAAATTTCATCTGCCATCTGTCTGCCCATATAGCCATGCTGTTGAGATCCTTATATGTATCCATATCCATAAAAATGCCGTGTTTTGCAGTTTTTCCTTCTGTTTATTTGTTGTTTTAGCTTTTTATCCCATATCAGAGGAGGGAAACAAACAAATAAATTACTGGAAATGATCCACACATTTTCTCAAAATCCTGCGAAATGGCTGTTGGAGAGCTAATTTAACCTCTAGCCGACCGCGCTATGCAGATGGGCGCAACCGCGGCGGGAGCCCCTGGAGCAAGGGAGGGTTGTAAAATAAAATAAAAAAAAAATACAGAAATTTATTAAAAAATAATAAAAATATTTACAAAAAAAATAAACAAACATCCTGGGAGCCATCACAGCCCACCAACAGACTCTCTTGGTGGGCAGAAAAAAGGGGGGGGGGGGAGGATCACTTGTGTGCTGAGTTGTACTGCCCTGCAGCGAAGCCTTAAAGCTGCAGTGGCCTGCTTTGTTAAAAATGGCCTGGTCACTATGTTGGGCGAACACCTGGATGTTCGGGTTCGCGAACGTTCGCCGAACATGGCCGCGATGTTCGGGTGTTCGCGACGAACTCCGAACATAATGGAAATCAATGGGGACCCGAACTTTCGTGCTTTGTAAAGCCTCCTTACATGCTACATACCCCAAATTTACAGGGTATATGCACCTTGGGAGTGGGTACAAGAGGAAAAAAAATATTTGAAAAAGAGCTTATAGTTTTTGAGAAAATCAATTTTAAAGTTTCAAAGGGAAAACTGTCTTTTAAATGCGGGAAATGTCTGTTTTCTTTGCACAGGTAGCATGCATTTTGCCGCCATGCAGTCATAAATGTAATAAAGATAAGAGGTTCCATAAACAGGGACCGGTAACGCTAACCCAGCAGCAGCACATGTGATGGAACAGGAGGAGGTGCAGGAGGAGAAGGCCACGCTTTTTGAGACACAACAACCCAGGCCTTGCATGAGGACAAGAAGCGTGCGGATAGCATGCTTTGTACCGCCATGCAGTCATAAATGTAATAAAGATAAGAGGTTCCATAAACATGGACCGGAAACGCTAACCCAGCAGCAGCACACGTGATGTAACAGGAGGAGGCGCAGGAGGATAAGGCCACGCTTTGAGACACAACAACCCAGGCCTTGCATGAGGACAAGAAGCGTGCGGATAGCATGCTTTTTGCCGCCATGCAGTCATAAATGTAATAAAGATAAGAGGTTCCATAAACAGGGACCGACAACGCTAACCCAGCAGCAGCACACGTGATGGAACAGGAGGAGGCGCAGGAGGAGAATGCCACGCTTTGAGACACAACAACCCAGGCCTTGCATGAGGACAAGAAGCGTGCGGATAGCATGCTTTTTGCCGCCATGCAGTCATAAATGTAATAAAGATAAGAGGTTCCATAAACAGGGACCGGCAACGCTAACCCAGCAGCAGCACACGTGATGGAACAGGAGGAGGCGCAGGAGGAGAAGGCCACGCTTTCAGACACAACAACCCAGGCCTTGCATGAGGACAAGAAGCGTGCGGATAGCATGCTTTTTACCGCCATGCAGTCATAAATGTAATACAGATAAGAGGTTCAATAAACAGGGACCGGCAACGCTAACCCAGCAGCAGCACACGTGATGGAACAGGAGGAGGCGCAAGAGGAGAAGGCCACGCTTTCAGACACAACAACCCAGGCCTTGCATGAGGACAAGAAGCGTGCGGATAGCATGCTTTTTGCCGCCATGCAGTCATAAATGTAATACAGATAAGAGGTTCAATAAACAGGGACCGGAAACGCTAACCCATCACAGATGGTCATTGTTCATGTTACTTGGTTGGGGTCCAGGAGTGTTGCATAGTCGTTTCCAATCCAGGTCCAGGATTGATTCATTTTAATTTGAGTCAGACGGTCTGCATTTTCTGTGGAGAGGTGGATACGCCGATCTGTGACGATGCCTCCGGCAGCACTGAAACAGCGTTCCGACATAACGCTGGCTGCCGGGCAAGCCAGCACCTCTATTGCGTACATTGCCAGTTCGTGCCAGGTGTCTAGCTTCGATACCCAATAGTTGAAGGGTGCAGATGGATTGTTCAACACAGCTACGCCATCTGACATGTAGTCCTTGACCATCTTCTCCAGGCGATCGGTGTTGGAGGTGGATCTGCACGCTTGCTGTTCTGTGGGCTGCTGCATGGGTGTCAGAAAATTTTCCCACTCCAAGGACACTGCCGATACCATTCCCTTTTGGCAGAGCCGGGACAAGGTCCTCCAGCACCCAAGGCTGAGACACCAAAGTGCGCCCCTCCATCCCTGCCACCCCAGCCGTCACACACTGATTGCTATTAGACTAAGAGGCGCCACAGGGCCCACAGCCTCCCCAACACCTTAATATATAGTTATCTGGCATGCAGTCACTGCCATGTATCCCCTTTTCTTATTTCTTTCTGCTTCAAACACAATTAGGAATGACAGCTGAATGAATTCTGCGCCCCCTCTTACCCTGCGCCCTGAGGCTGGAGCCTCTCCAGCCTATGCCTCGGCCCGGCCCTGCCTTTTGGGCACTAGCTGCGGCTTGTGTTGTTTGCTGCCCTCCTGGTCGTCCTGGGTTTGCGGAAGTCAGTCTGTCGGCGTACAACTGGCTAGAGGAGGGGGAGGGTGTCAATCTCCTCTCTAAAGTCTCCACAAGGGCCTGCTGGTATTCTTCCATTTTGACCTGTCTGACTCTTTCTTCAAGCAGTTTTGGAACATTGTGTTTGTACCGTGGATCCAGAAGGGTATAAACCCAGTAATTGGTGTTGTCCAGAATGCGCACAATGCGTGGGTCGCGTTCAATGCAGTCTAGCATGAATTGAGCCATGTGTGCCAGAGTCCTGCCAGAATCCTCATCATCCTCTTGTGAGCATTGTGATAGTTGTTGTGATGCATCATAGTCGTCACCTTCTTCCTGGTCTGCTTCTGCTGACCATTCGCGCTGAATTGTGGAAGTCCAACGTGCACCGCTCTGGCCCTCGTCAGTGGTGGCATGAAATTCCTGCTCCAACTCCAGCTGTTCCTCCTCCTCTTCTTCGTCATAGCTGCTGGGGCCAGCGTTTCCTGAGGCAGATGGCCTGATGTTGGTATCATCATGCTGATCGTTTTCTCCTTCAGATTCCCCCAGTTGCATCATGACAGCTGTTTCCTTGATTTTCAACATTGACTTCTTCAGTAAACACAGCAGTGGTATGGTAATGCTGACTGAAGAGTTGTCACTGCTCACAAGCAATGTGGATTGCTCAAAATTTTGGAGGACTTGGCAGAGGTCCAACATGTTGGCCCAATCGGATCCACAGAAGCTTGGCAGCTGTCCGGATGCGCCTCGGTACTGTGCCGTCATCTTCTGGACCACTGCACTCTTCTGCTCGCAAAAGCTGGCTAGCATGTGCAGCGTAGAATTCCAGCGCGTAGGGACATCACACAGCAAGCGATGGTGGGGGAGATTGAAGCGCTCCTGCATCTTGGCGAGTGCCCCCAAAGCAGTACTGGAATTTCTACAATGTTTGGCCACTCGTCGCACCTTCAACAGAAGATCGGCCACGCCTGGGTATGTCCTCAGGAACCGCTGAACTACTAGGTTCATCACGTGCGCCAGGCAAGGGATGTGTGTCAGCTTAGCCAACCTTAAAGCGCGAATGAGATTACTCCCATTATCACACACAACCATGCGCCGGTTTCAGGTCCAGCGGTGCCAGCCACAAATCCGTCTGTTCCTTTATTCCCTTCCAAATTTCCTCCCCTGTGTGCTGCTCATCCCCAAGGCAG
Organism: Hyperolius riggenbachi; assembly: GCF_040937935.1. Lineage (NCBI taxonomy): Eukaryota > Metazoa > Chordata > Amphibia > Anura > Hyperoliidae > Hyperolius > Hyperolius riggenbachi. The sequence continues at coordinate 8,866,132 of NC_090650.1, forward strand.
ATCAGCTTCAGCAACGCTTGCTGACGCATGCCAACAGCTGTGCTGCACTGCTTCCACGATCCTACTGTAGCTGGGTTAGCGTTTCCGGATGAGGTACAGCTTTGAGATGCGTTGGAGGAGAAGGAGTCAGAGAGGTAGGTGCTGCTGTTGTTATCCAGTGGGAGGGACGGTGGTGCAGCTGTTTGCGGCGTGGGCAACACCCGCGCCGTAGCAGGTGAGGAATCGCTGCCAGGCTCCACAAGGTTCACCCAGTGCGCGGTAAGGGAGATGTATCGACCCTGGCCGAACGCACTCGTCCAGGTGTCAGTGGTGAGGTGAACCTTGCAGGCAACGGCATTCTTCAAGCTTCGGGTTATTTTGCTGACCACGTGCTCATGCAACTCAGGCACTGCAGAGCGCGCAAAGTGGTAGCGGCTGGGAACCACGTAACGTGGGATGGCCACTGATATCATGCCCTTGAAGCTGTTTGTCTCCACCACTCGATATGGCAGCATTTCGCAGGCCAGAAGCTTGGCTATGCTGGCTGTTAGTGCCACGGCCCGGGGGTCATTTGCTGGCAATTTCCTCTTGCGATCAAGCATCTCCGAGACAGACAACTGAACCGTAGGGCTGCACACTGAATGGCTGTTGGTTGTTGTGTTTGATGACTGGGAGACCTCAAGAGCACTATTCCGGAAAGTGACAGTGTCAGCGCCGTCTGATGTTTGTGAATGTTGTTGTGAACCACGCAATGGCTGGGCTACTGCTGCTGCTGAGGAGGGTCTGGTGGTGAGTCTGGTGACCCCAAGGGAGGCAGTGTTGCTGGTACCCTGTCCTGGCGGCCACAAAGTGGGATGTTTGGATACCATGTGGCGGGTCATGCTGGTGGTGGAGAGGTTGTTAATATGTTTCCCCCTGCTCAGGCGGGTCTTGCACACCTTGCAAATCACCATGGTACCATCCTCACTGCAGTCTTCAAAGAAAGGCCAGACTTTGGAGCACCTGCCTTGCTGGCGATTTCTGTTTGCGCCTCTTTTGCGTCTCACTTGAACTTCCACGCTTGTGGTGCCTGAAATTTCGCGCCGCCTACCTTGTGGCACAAGGCGAACTCGTGCAGCAGTGGGTTCTTCAACAGACTCATCTGTGCTGCTGCTACGACGGCGATGTTCTCCTTCACATACAAAATCTGGGTCTATGTCAACATTGTCCATACCTTCCTCCTCTTCCATCTCCTCAAACTCGTCATATGTGATTGTGGGCCGCCGCCGTGGAGTAGAGCTCCCCACAAAACCTCTGCGCAGCACACTCCAACGTCGTCTTCAAGATCTTCTCGGCCGACCTCCTGCAATTGAAACCCCTCCTGCCCAACTTGCTCTGGGATTTGGGTTTCAAAGTCCTCCTCGGACTTGCCTTGCATTTCAGTGCGCGGTGCATTTCCCACAGTCAATGGTTGTGAATCCGGGCACAAAATTTCTGGCTGTTCCACTGACCTTTGAAAGGTGGAAGTTTGTTGGGCTGGGAATAGCTCCTGTGAATACCCCATTGTGTCCTGAGGAAATTCTTCGGACTGGTTATTTGGCAGTTGTGTGCGTGGTGTCGCTGCCGGTTGTGTCAGCTTTGTGCCCACTGGCCCCTTGTAACTGGCTGAGGACTCGGACCTCGTGCGTGATGTGCTGGTGCTGCTTAACCCACTGCTGGACGCTTGAGAGGTCCTCCGATTCATTATCTGGTCCTGTTCTTTTGGATTTGTGAGGGTAGATTTCCTGGACAACATGGGCGGTATTGAGTGGGTTTTCTTCGGTGCTCCACTGTGGCCTGTACGTGAACCGTCAGGGGGAACACCTCTTCCCTTGCCCCTCCCTCTTTCACAGGATTTCTTCTTCATTTCACTTATCCTTAAAGTACACGCTGACTGGCAGCAGTACAGTGGCAGTACAGAAATGCTATACAGTGGCGGGTGAGCAGTGTACTACTATTCCCAGTAGCGACACAGAGCACAATGCTATACAGTGGTGGGTGAGCGGTGTACTACTATTCCCAGCAGCGACACAGAGCACAATGCTATACAGTGGTGGGTGAGCGGTGTACTACTATTCCCAGCAGCGACACAGAGCACAATGCTGTACAGTGGTGGGTGAGCGGTGTACTACTGTTCCCAGCAGAGACACAGAGCACAATGCTATACAGTGGTGGGTGAGCGGTGTACTACTATTCCCAGCAGCGACACAGAGCACAATGCTATACAGTGGTGGGTGAGCGGTGTACTACTGTTCCCAGCAGAGACACAGAGTGGCAGTAAACACAATGCTACACAGTGGTGGCTGAGCGGTGTACTACTGTTCCCAGCAGAGACACAGAGTGGCAGTAAACACAATGCTATATAGTGTGGGTGAGCGGTGTACTACTATTCCCAGCAGCGACACAGAGCACAATGCTATACAGGGTGAGTGGTGTACTACTGTTCCCAGCAGACACACAGAGTGGCAGTAAACACAATGCTATATAGTGTGGGTGAGCGGTGTACTACTATTCCCAGCAGCGACACAGAGCACAATGCTATACAGGGTGAGCGGTGTACTACTGTTCCCAGCAGACACACAGAGTGGCAGTAAACACAATGCTATACAGTGGTGGCTGAGCGGTGTACTACTGTTCCCAGCAGAGACACAGAGTGGCTGTAAACACAATGCTATATAGTGTGGGTGAGCGGTGTACTACTATTCCCAGCAGCGACACAGAGCACAATGCTATACAGGGTGAGCGGTGTACTATTGTTCCCAGCAGACACACAGAGTGGCAGTAAACACAATGCTATATAGTGTGGGTGAGTGGTGTACTACTATTCCCAGCAGCGACACAGAGCACAATGCTATACAGGGTGAGCGGTGTACTACTATTCCCAGCAGACACACAGAGTGGCAGTAAACACAATGCTATATAGTGTGGGTGAGCGGTGTACTACTATTCCCAGCAGCGACACAATGACCGGGGCACCCTGGCTAGCCTGGCTGGAGAGAGAACTACCCCGCCTGCCTACCCAAAGCTAAACCCACAGACAAATGGCGGAGAAATGACGTAGATCGGGTATTTATTTACCCGAACCACGTGACCCGTTCGGCCAATCAGAGCGCGTTCGGGTCCGAACCACGTGACCCGTTCAGCCAATCACAGCGCTAGCCGAACGTTCGGGTAACGTTCGGCCATGCACTCTTAGTTCGGCCGAACACCATCAGGTGTTCGGCCGAACTCGAACATCACCCGAACAGGGTGATGTTCTGCAGAACCCGAACAGTGGCGAACACTGTTCGCCCAACACTAGGGGGGGTTAGGCCAGAGGCACTATGCCGAAAAATTGTAAAATTTAAAAAATGTGCAAACAGACAAAACTCACATATTTTATTTTTCCATTTATCCCCTTTATTACACTGTTCAAATTATGTCCCTATCGCAAAGCATGCCGCCAATATTTTATTTGGAAATAAAGGTGCATTTTTTCAGTTTTGCATCCATCACTAATTACAAGCCCATATTTACAAAAATAACAGTAATATACCCTCTTGACATACATGACAAAAAGTTCAGTCCCTAAGGTAACTACTTATGTTTTTTTTTTTTTTTAATCGTCATTTATTTTTTATTGCAAATTTTTTATTTGAATAACTATGGGAGAGTGTGGGAGGTAAGGGGTTAATTTTAATGGTATGTGTAGGTCTGTTTATTAAAAAAAAGATGTAATCTGTGTAGATGTAATTTTACTGTTTGGCCACAAGATGTCCTCACGCATTAGCTTTCAGAGCACACTGTTAGTACGCTAACAGGAAGTTATGCGTGCAAGTGTAACTTTTGTTATTACAATAACCTCAGGCATCTCATTGATGCAGGTGATCAATGACATGGGGACTTAGATCAATGAATGGGGACTGTGATTCTATTCATTGCTCTTTGCTGCAACAATCTGCTGCAAGAACACGCGTGAGAGCAGGTGGCGGCAGTAGATGAATATCTATGTTCCTGGGACGGTAATAGTCTTCCCGCGGGCATAGATATACTGCTACAAACGCAGCTAGTGGTTAAAAGCCAGCCAGTTACCCGTGTTACTTTGGATTGAATATTAGCTTGCACATATCAGTTGTTGTATTCTTTGTTAGTGATAATAATGCAGAGCAGGGCCGGTTCTCTCATGAAGCAAGGTGAAACACTTGCATCAGGCACAGAGATTACAGGGGCAGCATGTTTGTACTGTGTGGTTACACTAACAACATGCAGTCAGAGTAGGAGGAGAAGCGAGAGGAGAGGGAGGGGAAGAGGTCATCAATGGGGAAAAGCAGCTTGTTGTGCTGTGTGAGGAGTCTGACAGTGAGTGAGGAGAGGGAAGGCAGGAGAGCAGCATTGGGGAAAAGTAGCTTGTTGTGCTGTGTGAGGAGTCTGACAGTGAGTGAGGAGAGGGAGGGGAAAAGGTCATCATTGGGGAAAAGCAGCTTGTTGTGCTGTGTGAGGAGTCTGGCAGTGAGGAGGGGGGAGGCAGGAGAGCAGCATTGGGGAAAAGCAGCTTGTTGTGCTGTGTGAGGAGTCTGACAGTGAGTGAGGAGGGGGGAGGCAGGAGAGCATCATTGGGGAAAAGCAGCTTGTTGTGCTGTGTGAGGAGTCTGACAGTGAGTGAGGAGGCAGGAGATCATCATTGGGGAAAATCAGCTTGTTGTGCTGTGTGAGGAGTCTGACAGCGAGTGAGGAGGGGGGAGGCAGGAGATCATCATTGGGTAAAAGCAGCTTGTTGTGCTGTGTGAGGAGTCTGACAGTGAGTGAGGAGGAGGGAGGCAGGAGAGCATCATTGGGGAAAAGCAGCTTGTTGTGCTGTGTGAGGAGTTTGGCAGTGAGTGAGGAGGGGGAGGCAGGAGGTCATCATTGGGGAAAAGCATCTTGTTGTGCTGTGCGAGGAGTCTGACAGTGAGTGAGAAGGGGGAGGCAGGAGGTCATCATTGGGGAAAAGTAGCTTGTTGTGCTGTGTGAGGAGTCTGACAGTAAGTGAGGAGGGGGGAGGCAGGAGAGCAGCATTGGGGAAAAGCAGCTTGTTGTGCTGTGTGAGGAGTCTGACAGTGAGTGAGGAGGAGGGAGGCAGGAGAGCATCATTGGGGAAAAGCAGCTTGTTGTGCTGTGTGAGGAGTCTGGCAGTGAGTGAGGAGGGGGAGGCAGGAGAACATCATTGGGGAAAAGCATCTTGTTGTGCTGTGTGAGGAGTCTGACAGTGAGTGAGGAGGAGGGAGGCAGGAGAGCATCATTGGGGAAAACCAGCTTGTTGTGCTGTGTGAGGAGTCTGGCAGTTAGTGAGGAGGGGGAGGCAGGAGGTCATCATTGGGGAAAAGCATCTTGTTGTGCTGTGTGAGGAGTCTGACAGTGAGTGAGGAGGGGTGAGGCAGGAGAGCAGCATTGGGGAAAAGCAGCTTGTTGTGCTGTGTGAGGAGTCTGAAAGTGAGTGAGGAAGGGGGAGGCAGGAGAGCAGCATTGGGGAAAAGCAGCTGGTTGTGCTGTGTGAGGAGTCTGGCAGTGAGTGAGGAGGGGGACGCAGGAGATCATCATTGGGGAAAAGCATCTTGTTGTGCTGTGCGAGGAGTCTGACAGTGAGTGCGAAGGGGGAGGCAGGAGGTCATCATTGGGGAAAAGTAGCTTGTTGTGCTGTGTGAGGAGTCTGACAGTAAGTGAGGAGGGGGGAGGCAGGAGAGCAGCATTGGGGAAAAGCAGCTTGTTGTGCTGTGTGAGGAGTCTGACAGTGAGTGAGGAGGAGGGAGGCAGGAGAGCATCATTGGGGAAAACCAGCTTGTTGTGCTGTGTGAGGAGTCTGGCAGTTAGTGAGGAGGGGGAGGCAGGAGGTCATCATTGGGGAAAAGCATCTTGTTGTGCTGTGTGAGGAGTCTGACAGTGAGTGAGGAGGGGGGAGGCAGGAGAGCATCATTGGGGAAAAGCAGCTTGTTGTGCTGTGTGAGGAGTCTGACAGTGAGTGAGGAGGCAGGAGATCATCATTGGGGAAAATCAGCTTGTTGTGCTGTGTGAGGAGTCTGACAGCGAGTGAGGAGGGGGGAGGCAGGAGAGCATCATTGGGTAAAAGCAGCTTGTTGTGCTGTGTGAGGAGTCTGACAGTGAGTGAGGAGGAGGGAGGCAGGAGAGCAGCATTGGGGAAAAGCAGCTTGTTGTGCTGTGTGAGGAGTCTGACAGTGAGTGAGGAGGGGGGAGGCAGGAGAGCATCATTGGGGAAAAGCAGCTTGTTGTGCTGTGTGAGGAGTCTGACAGTGAGTGAGGAGGCAGGAGATCATCATTGGGGAAAATCAGCTTGTTGTGCTGTGTGAGGAGTCTGACAGCGAGTGAGGAGGGGGGAGGCAGGAGAGCATCATTGGGTAAAAGCAGCTTGTTGTGCTGTGTGAGGAGTCTGACAGTGAGTGAGGAGGAGGGAGGCAGGAGAGCATCATTGGGGAAAAGCAGCTTGTTGTGCTGTGTGAGGAGTCTGGCAGTGAGTGAGGAGGGGGAAGGCAAGAGGTCATCATTGGGGAAAGCAGCTTGTTGTGCTGTGTGAGGAGTCTGACAGTGAGTGAGGAGGGGGAGGCAGGAGGTCATCATTGGGGAAAAGCATCTTGTTGTGCTGTGCGAGGAGTCTGACAGTGAGTGAGAAGGGGGAGGCAGGAGGTCATCATTGGGGAAAAGTAGCTTGTTGTGCTGTGTGAGGAGTCTGACAGTAAGTGAGGAGGGGGGAGGCAGGAGAGCAGCATTGGGGAAAAGCAGCTTGTTGTGCTGTGTGAGGAGTCTGACAGTGAGTGAGGAGGAGGGAGGCAGGAGAGCATCATTGGGGAAAAGCAGCTTGTTGTGCTGTGTGAGGAGTCTGGCAGTGAGTGAGGAGGGGGAGGCAGGAGAGCATCATTGGGGAAAAGCATCTTGTTGTGCTGTGTGAGGAGTCTGACAGTGAGTGAGGAGGAGGGAGGCAGGAGAGCATCATTGGGGAAAACCAGCTTGTTGTGCTGTGTGAGGAGTCTGGCAGTTAGTGAGGAGGGGGAGGCAGGAGGTCATCATTGGGGAAAAGCATCTTGTTGTGCTGTGTGAGGAGTCTGACAGTGAGTGAGGAGGGGGGAGGCAGGAGAGCAGCATTGGGGAAAAGCAGCTTGTTGTGCTGTGTGAGGAGTCTGAAAGTGAGTGAGGAAGGGGGAGGCAGGAGAGCAGCATTGGGGAAAAGCAGCTGGTTGTGCTGTGTGAGGAGTCTGGCAGTGAGTGAGGAGGGGGAGGCAGGAGATCATCATTGGGGAAAAGCATCTTGTTGTGCTGTGCGAGGAGTCTGACAGTGAGTGCGAAGGGGGAGGCAGGAGGTCATCATTGGGGAAAAGTAGCTTGTTGTGCTGTGTGAGGAGTCTGACAGTAAGTGAGGAGGGGGGAGGCAGGAGAGCAGCATTGGGGAAAAGCAGCTTGTTGTGCTGTGTGAGGAGTCTGACAGTGAGTGAGGAGGAGGGAGGCAGGAGAGCATCATTGGGGAAAAGCAGCTTGTTGTGCTGTGTGAGGAGTCTGGCAGTGAGTGAGGAGGGGGAGGCAGGAGGTCATCATTGGGGAAAAGCATCTTGTTGTGCTGTGCGAGGAGTCTGACAGTGAGTGAGGAGGAGGGAGGCAGGAGAGCAGCATTGGGGAAAAGCAGCTTGTTGTGCTGTGTGAGGAGTCTGACAGTGAGTGAGGAGGAGGGAGGAGAGCAGTATTGGGGAAAAGCAGCTTGTTGTGCTGCATGAGGAGTCTGACAGTGAGTGAGGAGGGGGGAGGTAGGAGAGCAGCATTGGGGAAAAGCAGCTTGTTGTGCTGTGTGAGGAGTCTGGCAGTGAGTGAGGAGGGGGAGGCAGGAGATCATCATTGGGGAAAAGCATCTTGTTGTGCTGTGCGAGGAGTCTGACAGTGAGTGCGAAGGGGGAGGCAGGAGGTCATCATTGGGGAAAAGTAGCTTGTTGTGCTGTGTGAGGAGTCTGACAGTAAGTGAGGAGGGGGGAGGCAGGAGAGCAGCATTGGGGAAAAGCAGCTTGTTGTGCTGTGTGAGGAGTCTGACAGTGAGTGAGGAGGAGGGAGGCAGGAGAGCATCATTGGGGAAAAGCAGCTTGTTGTGCTGTGTGAGGAGTCTGGCAGTGAGTGAGGAGGGGGAGGCAGGAGGTCATCATTGGGGAAAAGCATCTTGTTGTGCTGTGCGAGGAGTCTGACAGTGAGTGAGGAGGAGGGAGGCAGGAGAGCAGCATTGGGGAAAAGCAGCTTGTTGTGCTGTGTGAGGAGTCTGACAGTGAGTGAGGAGGAGGGAGGAGAGCAGTATTGGGGAAAAGCAGCTTGTTGTGCTGCATGAGGAGTCTGACAGTGAGTGAGGAGGGGGGAGGTAGGAGAGCAGCATTGGGGAAAAGCAGCTTGTTGTGCTGTGTGAGGAGTCTGGCAGTGAGTGAGGAGGGGGAGGCAGGAGATCATCATTGGGGAAAAGCATCTTGTTGTGCTGTGCGAGGAGTCTGACAGTGAGTGCGAAGGGGGAGGCAGGAGGTCATCATTGGGGAAAAGTAGCTTGTTGTGCTGTGTGAGGAGTCTGACAGTAAGTGAGGAGGGGGGAGGCAGGAGAGCAGCATTGGGGAAAAGCAGCTTGTTGTGCTGTGTGAGGAGTCTGACAGTGAGTGAGGAGGAGGGAGGCAGGAGAGCATCATTGGGGAAAAGCAGCTTGTTGTGCTGTGTGAGGAGTCTGGCAGTGAGTGAGGAGGGGGAGGCAGGAGGTCATCATTGGGGAAAAGCATCTTGTTGTGCTGTGCGAGGAGTCTGACAGTGAGTGAGGAGGAGGGAGGCAGGAGAGCAGCATTGGGGAAAAGCAGCTTGTTGTGCTGTGTGAGGAGTCTGACAGTGAGTGAGGAGGAGGGAGGAGAGCAGTATTGGGGAAAAGCAGCTTGCTGTGCTGCATGATGAGTCTGACAGTGAGTGAGGAGGGGGGAGGTAGGAGAGCAGCATTGGGGAAAAGCAGCTTCTTGTGCTGTGTGAGGAGTCTGACAGTGAGTGAGGAAGGGGGGGGGGGAGGCAGGAGAGCAGCAGTGTTTCATTTGACTTGCACAGCATAAGGGAAGAGGTGGCACTGCTGTCCTGACTCCTGAATGAGGAGGAATGGAGTGGCTGAAGGTGAGCAGTTTGTTTGTCAGAGTCTAGCAGCCAGCCAGTGTGTTATTGTGTTGAGCTGCAGCATGCCATGTTTCAAGCTGTTGCATATGCTCCCTTGCTGACTTAGAATATTAAATGAAGCAGACGAAATTGTTGGGTGCTGTGTGATCATTCAAAATCATGGTGTGTGGGCTGGTGCACACCAAAAGCCGCTAGCAGATCTGCAAAACGCTATCGATTTTTGAAGCGTTGAAATACATTACCCTAGCGTTTCATCAGCCGCAAGCGTTTCTCCTCACAAGTTTGCTTCAGGCGGCAACAAGTCTAGAACTGGCCCTGATGCTGTGGATGAGGATGACGAGGATGGTGGTACGAGGTACGCTGGAGCTCATGTCTCTGTAGTGATAATAAATCTGAGGATGAGGATGATGAGGGTGGTGATACGAGGTACGCTGGAGCTCATGTCTCTGTAGTGATAATAAATCTGAGGATGAGGATGATGAGGGTGGTGATACGAGGTACGCTGGAGCTCATGTCTCTGTAGTGATAATAAATCTGAGGATGAGGATGATGAGGGTGGTGATACGAGGTACACTGGAGCTCATGTCTCTGTAGTGATAATAAATCTGAGGATGAGGATGATGAGGGATGATGATACGAGGTACGCTGGAGCTCATGTCTCTGTAATGATAAGGAATCTGAGGATGAGGATGATGAGGGTGGTGGTACGAGGTACGCTGGAGCTCATGTCTCTGTAGTGATAAGGAATCTGAGGATGAGGATGATGAGGGTGGTGATACGAGGTACGCTGTAGCTCATGTCTCTGTAGTGATAATAAATCTGAGGATGAGGATGAGGAGGGATGATGATACGAGGTACGCTGGAGCTCATGTCTCTGTAATGATAAGGAATCTGAGGATGAGGATGATGAGGGTGGTGGTACGAGGTACGCTGGAGCTCATGTCTCTGTAGTACAGACATCTCCTTCTCACGTGAAATTCCCTGTTACCCCATTTAGAAAAGCAGCAGTTTGGTTTTAATGTGTGTCTGTCTGCTGATATTAATGTCTTCAATTAACATGCACACCAAGCAAAGAAAAAAAGACACAGAATGTAATGTAAAGTGAGAAATTAGCCAGAACGTTGTGCTGTGATAGATCTGCAATGCGGGAGCGGACAGACAAGGCAAATATATATATACATGTGTGTGTGCGTGCGTGTGTGTGTGCGTGCGTGCGTGTGAGTGCATTAGTGTATGCATGTTTGAGTGGGCAGGGCAGTTTCTCGGTTAAATTGCACCTAAAGCGAGGGCCTGTACTCTAGAAAGTTATTTGTTATGCAGTATACGTAGCCAGGTATAGGTGCCCCCAGTATAGGTGGCCAAAGCATAGGTTCCCCCAGTATAGGTAGTAAAGCATAGGTTCCCCCAGTATAGGTAGTCAAGCATAGGTTCCCCAGTATAGGTAGCCAGGTATAGGTGCCCCGAGTATAGGTAGCCAGGTATAGGTGCCCTGAGTATAGGTAGCCAGGTATAGGTGCCCCCAGTATAGGTAGCCAGGTATATGTGCCCCCAGTATAGGTAGTCAGGTATATGTGCCCCCAGTATAGGTAGCCAGGTATATGTGCACCAGTATAGATTAGCCAAGCATAGGTTGCTCCAGTATAGGTAGCCAGGCATAGGTGCTCCCAGTATAGGTAGCTAGCTATAGGTGCCCCCAGTATAGGTAGCCAGGCATATGTGCCCCCAGTATAGGTAGCTAGCTATAGGTGCCCCCAGTATAGGTAGTCAAGCATAAGTGCCCCCAGTATAGGTAGCCAGGTATATGTGCCCCCAGTATAGGTAGCCAGGTATATGTGCACCAGTATAGGTAGCCAGGTATATGTGCACCAGTATAGATTAGCCAAGCATAGGTTGCTCCAGTATAGGTAGCCAGGCATAGGTGCTTCCAGTATAGATAGCCAGGTATATGTGCCCCCAGTATAGATTAGCCAAGCATGGGTTCCCCCAGTATAAGTAGCCAAGCATAGGTGGCTCCAGTATAGGTAGCCAGGTATCTGTGCCCCCAGTATAGGTAGCCAGGTATCTGTGCCCCCAGTATAGGTAGCCAGGTATATGTGCCCCCAGTATAGGTAGCCAGGTATATGTGCACTAGTATAGGTTAGCCAAGCATAGGTTGCTCCAGTATAGGTAGCCAGGCATAGGTGCTCCCAGTATAGATAGTCAGGTATATGTGCCCCCGGTATAGGTAGCCAGGCATAGGTGCTCCCAGTATAGGTAGCCAGGCATAGCTGCCCCTAGTATAGGTTAGCCAGGTACAAGTGACCCCAGTATAGGTGATGTAGGGGGGAATCACAGCCACACTGGGACTCAGCCATGGGGAGGGGGGGTGTAACTTCTGCAGAAGTAGTGAGAGTAAGTGAAGTTGCAGACAGAGGAGCCCAGTGGCAAGTGATAGTCACATGGAGCATGGAAGGAGGGGAGTTGTTCCTAACACTGGGAGGCTTCCCGCTATAATGTTGCAGTAGAGAGGGAGCATGGAGGGGGGGGGGGGGCGCAAGAGAGGGAGGGAAAAGAAGTCGGGCCCCCCTCCCCGCGGCTGAGTTCCAGTTTCTGTGGTTCAGCCCTCCATCACTGCACCCCCCCTCCCTCACTGCGCCCCAGGTGGACACCCGCCACAACTGCCCCTAGAAACGTGTGTGTGCATGCGAACGTCTGTATGAATGCTTGTGTGTGTATACGCATGTATTGATTAATAGGCTACACATGAGCACCAGGCCATACAGTGCAGAATGTATAAAAAGGGCGGAGTTCACTATATCATTGTGGGGGGTTCAATTGGTTTTTAATACATATTAAATGTATTTATTTTTATTACTTTTACTTTAATATTCCTTTTTAGCAACTTAGTGGCGCTGTACACTCTCCTGGAGAGAGTTACCAGGAAGTGTACGAATTTTTTTACTACAAAATACTTTCAGTCTTTCACTTTTATAAATCAACATGCCTTGTAATTTGAGGCATGTTGATTCATTCACAAGGGCTTCGGTTGGCTCGGGGAAACATTAAACTAAATAAATAAATATAAAACACACATCCAATTTTAATTGGCCAATCGCTGGCAAATTTTACTATCTCTATGTAGGATGATAGTTTACTTACAAATTCTGTCCTTAGTATTCAAAATCTTTGACCTTCATACTACTAGGCGGCAGTAAAATTGGCCAATGAATATTGAAGTTGTGTACCAGGCTTAACAACTTGAGGACCGTAGGCTTTACCCCCCTTAAGGACCAGACCCTTTTTTTCCATTCAGACCACTGCAGCTTTCACAGTTTATTGCTCGCTCATACAACCTACCACCTAAATGAATTTTGGCTCCTTTTCTTGTCACTAATAAAGCTTTCTTTTGGTGCTATTTGATTGCTGCTGCGATTTTTACTTTTTATTATATTCATCAAAAAATACATGAATTTTGTCAAAAAAATGATTTTTTTTACTTTCTGTGCTGACATTTTTCAAATAAAGTAAAATTTATGTATACATGCAGCACGAAAAATGTGGACAAACATGTTTTTAATAAAAAAAAAACCCATTCAGCCTATATTGATTGGTTTGGGTAAAAGTTATAGCGTTTACAAACTATGGTGCAAAAAGTGAATACGGAATACCTTGGGGTGTCTTCTTTCTAAAATGGGGTCATTAGTGGGGTTCCTATACTGCCCTGCAGGGGCATAACTAGGCCCCACCGGGCCCCCCTGCAGATTTTCTGAGCGGGCCCCCCCCCCCCCCCCCCCCGGGGCCCGCTCGCGGCCGTTTTGTGGGTGCTGGAGGGGTGGCAGCATGAGGGGAAAGCCTTGCCCACAGTCGGCGGGGAGAGGGGTAGTTCCCCCCTCTCCCTCACCTCGGGGCTCTCCCCTCTGCGCTCCCCTCCAGCTCGTAAGTGTCTGTGGGGCTGTGGTGGGCAGCGAGCGGCGGGCAGATACATACCTGCTTCCGTGCGTTCCATCGGAGACTTCTCCCTCTAGCGGCTGACGTCACTTCCGGAAGTGACGTCAGCCGCTAGAGGGAGACTCCGATGGAACGCACGGAAGCAGGTATGTATCTGCCCGCCGCTCGCTGCCCACCACAGCCCCACAGACACTTACGAGCTGGAGGGGAGCGCAGAGGGGAGAGCCCCGAGGTGAGGGAGAGGGGGGAACTACCCCTCTCCCCGCCGACTGTGGGCAAGGCTTTCCCCTCATGCTGCCACCCCTCCAGCACCCACAAAACGGCCCCGAGCGGGCCCCAGGGGGGGGGCCGGGCCCCCCCGTGGGCGCAGGGGCTGCAGGGCCTATTCCTACGCCCCTGCTGCCCTGGCATTTTAGGGGCCCTAAACCGTAAGGAGTAGTCTTGAAACAAAAATGACCTGTGAAATCCTAAAGGTACTCACCCACCCAGCATGGGTATGTGTAAAAATACACCCCAAAACACATTATACTACTTCTCCTGAGTACGACGAAACCACATGTGTGGCACTTTTTTGCACCCTAACTGCGCTAAGGGGCCCAAAGTCCAATGAGTACCTTTAGGATTTCACAGGTCATTTTTGTTTCAAGACTACTCCTCACGGTTTAGGGCCCCTAAAATGCCAGGGCAGTATAGGAACCCCACTAATGACCCCATTTTAGAAAGAAGACACCCCAAGGTATTCCGTTAGGAGTATGATGAGTTCATAGAAGATTTTATTTTTTGTCACAAGCTAGCGGGAATTGATTGTAATTGTTTTTTTTTTTCACAAAGTGTCATTTTCCACTAACTTGTGACAAAAAATAAAATCTTCTATGAACTCACCATACTCCTAACGGAATACCTTTGGGTGTCTTCTTTCTAGAATGGGGTCATTTGTGGGGTTCCTATACTGCCCTGGCATTTTAGGGGCCCTAAACCGTGAGGAGTAGTCTTGAAACCAAATGTCGCAAAATGACCTGTGAAATCCTAAAGGTACTCATTAGACTTTGGGCCCCTTAGCGCACTTAGGGTGTAAAAAAGTGCCACACATGTGGTACCGCCGTACTCAGGAGAAGTAGTATAATGTGTTTTGTGGTGTATTTTTACACATACCAATGCTGGGTGGGAGAAATATCTCTGTAAATGACAATTGTTTGATTTTTTTTACACACAATTGTCCATTTACAGAGAGATTTCTCCCACCCAGCATGGGTATGTGTAAAAATACACCCCAAAACACATTATACTACTTCTCCTGAGTACGGCGATACCACATGTGTGACACTTTGTTGCAGCCTAGGTGCGCTAAGGGGCCCAACATCCTATTCACAGGTCATTTTGAGGCATTTGTTTTCTAGACTACTCCTCACGGTTTAGGGCCCCTAAAATGCCAGGGCAGTATAGGAAGCCCACAAGTGACCCCATTTTAGAAAGAAGACACCCCAAGGTATTCCGTGAGGGGTATGGCGAGTTCATAGAAGATTTTATTTTTTGTCACAAGTTAGTAAAAAATGACACTTTGTGAAAAAAAACTATAAAAATCAATTTCCGCTAACTTTTGACAAAAAATAAAATCTTCTATGAACTCGTCATACACCTAACAGAATACCTTGGGGTGTCTTTTTTCTAAAATGGGGTCACTTGTGGGGTTCCTATACCGCCCTGGCATTTTACGGGCCCAAAACTGTGAGTAGTCTGGAAACCAAATATCTCAAAATTACTGTTCAGGGGTATAAGCATCTGCAAATTTTGATGACAGGTGGTCTATGAGGGGGCGAATTTTGTGGAACCGGTCATAAGCAGGGTGGCCTTTTAGATGACAGGTTGTATTGGGCCTGATCTGATGGATAGGAGTGCTAGGGGGGTGACAGGAGGTGATTGATGGGTGTCTCAGGGGGTGATTAGAGGGGAAAATAGATGCAATTAATGCACTCGGGAGGTGATCTGAAGGGGGTCTGAGGGGAATCTGAGGGTTTGGCCGAGTGATCAGGAGCCCACACGGGGCAAATTAGGGCCTGATCTGATTGGTAGGTGTGCTAGTGGGTGACAGGAGGTGATTGATGGGTGTCTCAAGGTGTGATTAGAGGGGGGAATAGATGCAAGCAATGCACTGGCGAGGTGATCAGGGCTGGGGTCTGAGGGCGTTCTGAGGGTGTGGGCGGGTGATTGAGTGCCCTACAGGCAGATAGGGGTCTGATCTGATGGGTAGCAGTGACAGGGGGTGTTTAGGGTAGAGAACAGATGTAAACAATGCACTTGGGAGGTGATCTGACGTCGGATCTGTGGGCAATCTATTGGTGTGGGTGGGTGATCAGATTGCCCGCAAGGGGCAGGTTAGGGGCTGATTGATGGGTGGCAGTGACAGGGGGTGATTGATGGGTGATTGATAGGTGATTGATAGGTGATTGACAGGTGATTTAAAAGGTGATTGACAGGTGATCAGTGGGTTATTACAGGGAAGAACAGATTTAAGTAATGCACTGGCGAATTGATAAGGGGGGGTCTGAGGGCAATCTGAGCATGTAGGCGGGTGATTGGGTGCCCGCAAGGGGCAGATTAGGGTCTGATCTGATGGGTAACAGTGACAGGTGGTGATAGGGGGTGATTGATGGGTGATTGATGGGTAATTAGTAGGTGTTTAGGGTAGAGAACAGATGTAAACACTGCACTTGGGAGGTGATCTGACGTCGGATCTGCGGGCGATCTATTGGTGTGGGTGGGTGATCAGATTGCCCGCAAGGGGCAGGTTAGGGGCTGATTGATGGGTGGCAGTGACAGGGGGTGATTGATGGGTGGCAGTGACAGGGGGTGATTGATGGGTGATTGATAGGTGATTGATAGGTGATCAGTGGGTTATTACAGGGAAGAACAGATGTAAATAATGCACTGGCGAATTGATAAGGGGGGGGGGGTCTGAGGGCAATCTGAGCGTGTAGGCGGGTGATTGGGTGCCCGCAAGGGGCAGATTAGGGTCTGATCTGATGAGTAACAGTGACAGGTGGTGATAGGGGGTGAATGATGGGTGATTGATGGGTAATTAGTGGGTGTTTAGGGTAGAGAACAGATGTAAACAATGCACTTGGGAGGTGATCTGACGTCGGATCTGCGGGCGATCTATTGGTGTGGGTGGGTGATCAGATTGCCCGCAAGGGGCAGGTTAGGGGCTGATTGATGGGTGGCAGTGACAGGGGGTGATTGATGGGTGATTTACAGGTGATTGACAGGTGATCAGTGGGTTATTACAGGGGTGATAGAGGCATACAGTACACAGGGGGGGGGGTGGTCTGGGGAGAATCTGAGGGGTGGGGGGGTGATCAGGAGGGAGCAGGGGGCAGTTTAGGGAATAAAAAAAAATAGTGTCGACAGATAGTGACAGGGAGTGATTGATAAGTGATTAGGGGGGTGATTGGGTGCAAACAGGGCTCTGGGGGGTGGGCAGGGGGGGGATCTAAGGGGTGCTGTGGGTGATCGGGGGCAGGGGGGGGAATCAGTGTGCTTGGGTGCAGACTAGGGTGGCTGCAGCCTGCCCTGGTGGTCCCTCAGACACTGGGACCACCAGTGCAGGAGGCAGCCTGTATAATAGGCTTTGTATACATTACAAAGCCTATTATACGCAATGATCGGCGGATATGTGTATTCCTCCGCCCGCCGGCGCTGCTAAGTGGCCGGCGAGCAGGAGGCTAAATCCCCGGCCGAGGATCGCGTCACGGATGACGCGATCGATCCACCCATGCCCGTACAAGGACCGCCACCTATGTGCATGCGGCGGTCCTTGCGGGATCCACTTTCCGGCCGCCCCTGTGCAGTGGGCGGTCGACAAGTGGTTAAGCAATCTGGACTGGCCCTCCCCACAACTTTCTTTCTTCTGGGATTCTGGATGCTGCCCCAGATCTGGGATATAATATAACCCCTTCCCAATCTAGCCTATGAAATGAGTTAAGTGGAGTGACGCATCTAAGGAAAACAGCGCCTATAGCAAATACGTAAGCTGCAGGGGGAGAGTTGCATCCTCCAAAAATTGCAAAACCCATAATAGGTCCCAGGGCCAGATTTCTGGAAAGGTAGAAGGGTAGCAAGACTTGGGGAGAGATAAGATGTCACATGTCAAAGAAAATCAAATCTCTTTGCCTAAAGCCGCCCTGCTTTGCAGCACACATAGCCTGAATTCCAGAGCTCCATGCATCTTCCTTACTTCCTGGTGTGTGATGAGACAGTCTGTGTCCTGATGATTCCCGGACATACAAGCTTCAGTGATTAGGTCCACCGCGCCAAAGTTGTAGAAACCAGAACTCTTGAATAAGATCACGCATTTATGGGAACATTAACTCCACTTTAGAACTCCAGCTGTCAGACGGTATAGCTGGTCAGCTGTCCTCCATTCCTTCTTCCCTCCCACTTGGACTGTAAATCTTAAACAGAAAAAGATACTTTTTTTTTCTCCTAGAGAAATTTATGGCAGCATCTTCTATCCTCAAGCTTAACCCCTTACTGGCCAATTAAAGGATTAAAGAAGGCATAGCAATAAAAGCAGCATTTCAATAACCGTTGGTGCAGCTTCTTCTTTCTCTAAAGCCTTGCAAAATTCCAGTGTTATCAGTTCAGCAGCAGTGGATATGGCAATGGGTTTGTGACTGAACAGACCAGGTAAACAGAAGACAGATTAACTGTACATTTCAACAGAAAAGCTTACTGCTTGCTGAAAAGAACCTATCCGGTAGTTCAGCCCCATATGGAGGTAAGGGTATAGAATTTTCTTATCGGCTAGTTGATGCGTTTTGATAGCTGAGCAACAGGTCTCTGATTACAGCAGAGCAGAGGGAATATAATAATTTGTCAGCTGAGAGGAAACATACACACATATACATAAGTCACTAACGCCTGGTACACACCATGCAATTTCCAATCAAATCAATGGGTTGAAATCGGTTTCTTATTGAAGTGATCAGAAATCGCATTGGACCTGTTGGAAGTGATCTGATGATTACATTGTGTGTACAAGGCATAAAACGAGCTTTTCCTCCTGCAAACCAGTGATCACTAGTCAGGGTGTTGGATAGAATGATATTGGGTAGAGATATATAAGGGGTTGGTGGCAGTGGGCCTTGGGTGCTTAAAAAATGTACAAATCCAGTCCTAATAGGTCCTGGTAACTGGTAGCACTCATGACAGACACTGTAAGCAGATGGATTTCCCCCTCCCACCTTCAATTACAATTATTTATTACACACCCCTCATCTCTGTAATCTCTGGGGAAGTGCCCCCCCCCCCCCGTTCTTTAAAGTAAGAGGCCCCATGGCATGTGAGTGAGAATTAAAGGTTGGTGGGTTGGGGGCATGACTAAAAGGTGTGGTGGTACCATTACTGGAGTTGTGGTGAAGTTTTGACTTGGTTGTGGCTTGGAAAGGGCACGGCCAGAGCTGTGGTGCAGGGGAGTGATTAGAGTGAGCTCAACTTGAGGTGTGGTGTGGATGTGACTGAAGGTTCAAGGGGGTCAATACTGAAGTTGTGGTGGGGGTAGGATTAAAGGGCTATAACTTGAGGTGTGGTGTGGATGTGACTGGAGGTTTGGAGGGGGCATGACTGGAGTTGTAGTGGGGTGTGATTGGTGGTGGGGTAACTGGAGGTGTGGTGTGGGTGTGACTGGAGGTTTGGAGTATGCATGACTGGAGTTGTAGTGGGGGGGTGATTGGAGGTGTGGTAACTGGAGGTGTGGTGTGGGTGTAACTGGAGGTTTGGAGTGTGCATGACTGGAGTTGTAGTGGGGTGTGATTGGTGGTGGGGTAACTGGAGATGTGGTGTGGGTGTTACTGGAGGTTTGGAGGTGGCATGACTGGAGTTGTAGTGGGGTGTGATTGGTGGTGGGGTAACTGGAGGTGTGGTGTGGGTGTTACTGGAGGTTTGGAGGTGGCATGACTAGAGTTGTAGTGGGGTGTGATTGGTGGTGGGGTAACTGGAGGTGTGGTGTGGGTGGAACAGGAGATTTGGAGGTGGCATGACTGGAGTTGTAGTGGGGGTGTGATTGGAGGTGGGGTAACAGGAGGTGTGGTGTGGGTGTGACTGGAGGTTTGGAGGTGGCATGACTGGAGTTGTAGTGGGGTGTGATTGGTGGTGGCGTAACTGGAGGTGTGGTGCGGGTAGGACAGGAGGTTTGGAGGTGGCATGACTGGAGTTGTAGTGGGGGTGTGATTGGAGGTGGGGTAACAAAGGTGTGGTGTGGGTGTGACTGGAGGTTTGGAGGTGGCATGACTAGAGTTGTAGTGGGGTGTGATTGGTGGTGGGGTAACTGGAGGTGTGGTGTGGGTGAGACTGGAGGATTGGAGGGGACATGACTAGAGTTGTAGTGGGGGTGTGGTTGGAGTATGTGCAACTGGAGGTGTGGTGTGGGTGAGACTGAAGGATTGGAGGGAGTATGTCTGGGGTTGCGGTGTGGGTGTTACCAGAGGTGAACAGAAGCATGCCTGTGTTGTCCATCTGTTCACTTCACAAGGCTGTGAGAGCTTTCTTTTAATGCCATGGAGTCATTAAATACATATTGTGTGTATTTGTTATCAATAACACTCTTGGCTGAGATAAACATGGGACTGGTCTGTCAGCACTGAGAAGATCTGCACTGCTATATTTCTTTTTGAAACATAACACTACCTCCCCACATGCAAATAAAGTTAAAGCAGACCTGAACTCTTGCACAGCACACAATGAAAAGTCTTAATTGCACATTGTTGCTGAAGAAGTTCACTTCTCTGTGTTTGTTTAGGCAGATCAACCTGTGTAATTAGTTCTTATCAGCAGCTGTGAATAGACTGCAGGAGAGCTCTGCTGAGACAGCTCTTCATATAGTAACTACTGAGGCTTAACCCTTTCAGTGCCTTCTGCAAAAGTGAAACCAAGAAAAACTTCAGTGCATCACATGCAGAGTGAAGCGCATGGAGCTGGTGAGTGAGTATCCTCTGTCCACTGCAGAGGGAGGGAGCCGCCGCTGCAAGCGGAATCATCGGAAGGCCGAGGGAGAGTCCAGAGAAGAGATGAGTCCCACACTGTGGAGAGGTGAGTTACAAACGCAGCACATATAATCTGCTTGTCTGCTTTCAAAATACACAAACTGTACTGTACACTACAACATATATCTAACTGTGTATAAGTCAATAATAATAATAATAACTACTTATATAGGAAGCAACTATACCTGGCTACCTACAGTATACTAGAGGGAACTTATGCCTGACTACCTATCCTGGGGGCACCTATACCTGGCTACCTATACAGGGGGCACCTATACCTGGCTACCTATACAGGGGGCACTGTTACCTGGCCACCTATACTTGGGGCACCTATACCTGGCTACCTATACTGGGGGCACCTATGCCTGGCTACCTATAGAGGGGGCACATATACTTGGCTACCTATGCTGGGGGCACCGATACCTGGCCACCTATACTGGAGGCACCTATATCTGGCTACCTATACTTGGGGCACATATACCTGGCTATCTATACTGGGGGCACCCATACCTGGCTACCTATATTGGGGGCACTTATGCCTGACTACCTATCCTGGGGACACCTATACCTGGCTACCTATACAGGGGGCACTGTTACCTGGCCACCTATACTGGGGCACCTATACCTGGCTACCTATACTGGGGGCACCTGTACCTGGCTACCTATACTGGGGGCACCTATACCTGGCTACCTATAGAGCGGGCACATATACTTGGCTACCTATACTGGGTCACCTATACTGGAGGCACATATACCTGGCTACCTATACTGGGGCACCTATACCTGGCTATCTATGCTGGAGGCACCTATGCCTGGCTACCTATACTGGAGGCACCTAGACCTGGCTACCTATACTGGAGGCAACTATGCCTGGCTACCTATACTGGGGGCACTTATGCCTGACTACCTATACTGGGGGCACCTATACCTGGCTATCTATGCTGGAGGCACCTATGCCTGGCTAGTTATACTGGGGGCACCTATGCCTGGCTACCTATACTTAAGGCACCTATATCTGGCTACCTATACTGGGGGCACCTATACCTGGCTACCTATACTGGAGGCACCTATACCTGGCTAGCTATACTGGGGACACCTATACCTGGCTAGCTATACTGGGGGCACCTATACCTGGCTAGCTATACTGGGGGCACCTATACCTGGCTAGCTATACTGGGGGCACCTATATCTGGCTACCTATACTGGAGGCAACTATACCTGGCTACCTATACTGGAGACAACTATGCCTGGCTACCCATACTGGAGGCAACTATGCCTGGCTACCTATCCTGGGGACACCTATACCTGGATACCTATCCTGGGGACACCTATACCTGGATACCTATACTGGGGGCACCTATACTTGGTTACCTATACCTATCGGGGGTAGGAAGGGGTGCTGCCTCGCAAGTTTGCTTTGGGCAGCAAAAAGTCTAGAACCGGCCCAATTGAAAAGGATGTCCAGATTGAAGTAATTTGCGGACGGCCGTGCGTGTGGAACGTAACGCGTACGAACGCACGCCATCCGCGTTTGTATGCATTGCGTGGCTGATCCCATTCACTGAAAGTGAATGGGACAGCCGCGAGTTTTTGGTAAAAATGCGTGCAGCATGCGTTCCCAGATCGCAGTGGTCCGGAACGCATGCAGTGTGAACATTAGACAGTGCACCATATGCACTGTCTGATGTCGTGCGTGTCGGGCTGTCGGCCTCCCGCACGTGTTCCCAAAACGCGGTTGGAAACGCGTGCAGTGTGAACAAGGCCTTACTTGTTGAAGCTGCAGAAATGCCTTTTAGAACACCAAATAGAGTCCAGTTTTCTTCTCCTTTGGTTACACCTAGACCTGGATAAACAAGACCATTTAGGGGTCTCAAACTCAATTTATCTGGGGGCCGCAGGAGGCAAAGTCTGGATGAGGCTGGGCCGCATAAGGAGTTTCACAATCGCGGTGCATCGCCGCCTCTGCCCGCCCCTCTCACTCTTCCTTCACAGAGAGGAGCGGGGAGAGGCGGCGATCCGTGCGGCGATTGACGTCAGGAGGGGCAGAGCTGAAGCTGAAAGCTCTGCCCCTTCCAGGAAATGCCGGCGGATTGCCCCCCGGGCGATTTGGGGGCTCTGCAGCCCTCGTTTAGCGGCGGGGATGCGGCGGATTACTTGGGAACACTGAAGCGAGCTATAAGGAAGCTTTTGCCGGCGAGGGCCACAAAATATTGTATCGAGGGCCGCAAATGGCCCGCGGGCCGCGAGTTTGAGACCCCTGATTTACAGGGAAAAATCAAGACAGTAGTTGGGGGTGTAAGTCTGGTTCCATCTAGCTTTAATATTCCACTTATATGAGTCACAAATGTGAGCAATAGAAACTGTCCATATAGTGTAGAATGGGTGAAAAATGCGAGACATTCCAGTAAGTTCAACCTTGTTGTTCATCTCCAACTGATCTGATCTAGAGGAAGGAGATCATTTTTAGAACATACCTAAAGTGACACATGACCTGATAAGAGAAACATTTATACATATAGTAGCAAACCTCCTTAGAACTTGCCCCCCACCTGTTTGATCTTGCAGTGGCAGATCTGCTGAGAAGTAATTAGTGGCCAGAACACTTGTACCTGACTGTGCAAACGCTCCTGATAACAGGGCAGAGAGGAGAAGTTCAAAAGATCATCATTTCTCTGTGTGGGAGCTTAATGAACTGGACTTTCGGTCACACTGACATGGCTAATGTTTATCCATTAGGCTCATGTTTCAGATATTATACTAAAAAAAAAAAATACAGTACTCCAGGAAAGTACTCTTATCCATTAATGCTGTACATATATTAAATTATCTCATAAGTTTATTGTCACTTCCTTACTTTAACTTGAAGGAGGAAGAAAATCCTTCCTGACCCAACAAGACATTTCAACGAATTACCAAAAAGATACTCTGAATCTCAGATCAAATGTGGGGTGATCGCTAGTGGCCTCCTTACATGTATTAAATAATACATTTTCCCCCTAAAATATTTTTTCTCTCTCCCCCTCCTATTACACTCTAATGTTATTAGCCCCTCCTCCTCATCTATCTACCGCTGTGGTGCTCCTGGTTCCAAGATTGCAAGTAGTCCTGGGAGCATCTCTCCCAGAATCATTATGCATTTGCATTTTCCAGTTTTTAGGTTGTGTTTGTGTCTTTGAGCTGCTTTGGAGTTTTGGGCGTTGCGTTTGCTTTAAGACGGTGGTCAGTTGAATTTGATACAGAAATCCACTTATCAGATATTTTCTATAATGGGTGAGGTTTAGCTAGGTAGCTCTGTTGTACTTTGTATCTATGATTCTGCTGGGGCCATATTGTCAAAGGGTTTTCTTTAAAGAGAGTCTGAAGCCTTATAAAAATCCTATTTTTATTTGACATTTATCATTAGCAATATTACCAGTGTTAAAACGCCGCATCCCTGTGTCAGAACGCTGTATTTAACCCCCCCCACCCCCCCCCCCCCCCAAATACCAGGGCAAAATTCCACGACTTTCCAAGTGGTGGATTTTGCTGCCCGGGGAGGCAGAGCTTAGCGCTGTAGTCATGCCTCCATAAGCGTCAATCTCCACGCGGATCTCTGCCTCTCCCGCCCCTCTCAGTGAAAGAAGACTGAGAGGGGGGCGGGGAGAGGGGCGGCGCCGGCGATCAGCAGGGACTGACGCGAATCGAGGCAGAACTACAGCCCTAAGCTCTGCCTCTATCGGGAAGCGCTCCCCGCATTTTGTCCCGGGGATTTGGGACGTTTAATGATATGACATTTACGAAAAATGTAAAAAATAAGCATATTTCCTCAGCTTTCAGTATCTCTAAAAGGTCAGATTATGCATTTGTTTTTTAAATATGATCTTGAAATTGCCCAGATCTGGGTTGATGCTGGGTACACACGGTACGATTTTCCATGCGATAGATGCATCCGATTGATAAAATCATTCATGTCCAATATTACTCCGGATCGATTCTGCGCACGATTTCTCATAGAAGTGAATGGAAAAAGATAAGCAAAATGAGCGAAGAAAAAGAATTGAGCGCAGAATCGAGTGCAGAATCGAGCAAGAAAAACAATCAGGTCGGAAAATCGCGCGGAAAATCGTAGCGTGTGTACCCAGCATAAGACTTCTCTAAGCTGCGTCTGTGAACAGCCACAGCTGGCATGACTGAAGAGGTCTGCAAGGCTCGAAGGAGAATCTCGTGTTGTCATACCGTTGTTGTCTTCCTATCCATCCAAATCTGGTCAGATCGGACAATGATCATTGTAAGTCTGCAGGGAGATTCATACCTCAGGGGGCTTAGCAAGCTTCAGTAAGATGCTAAAAGTAAAGAATTATAGGAAATAAAGAAGAAAGGACATTAAAATAAAGAAGAATTAGAGGTGAAAAAAATAAACAGACACAATTATTCAATGGTTGCTCATGGAAGCCTCTGAGATCTCATACAAGGTCATCCAGTCCTCTACACAGGCGGTCACTTGTCAGCAGAGTTATGGAGGGCGACTCTGACAATTGCCACCATCTCCTCCAGTCTTCCTCTGGTCCAGATGCAGCTTGGAAAATATCCAAAATAAGTATAGTCTCACCCTGAGGCTTGCCAAATGCAAAACATCACGACATAACCTTTCTAGAAGCTCCTCATGCTATCAAGATACAGAATAGCCTCCCCTAGTGAGAGGGTTAAGTACTGCAAGTGAACATTTTTGTTTTTAATGACCTCAGATCATTAAAAGGTACTCTGTTTGCATTAATTTTGGCTCTTGGTGTTCCTTTATTTGTCTCCTATTTTTGGGGTGTTTCTTTCTGACCCAAAATATTTACCCCCATCAGGAACTTTAGGATTTAAAAATGAACTTTAGACATAGCTGAATAGTGAGATTCCTTCCACCCCTCCTTCCCCCATCTAAACCCATTACCAGGGGCAAATGGAACCAAGTCGCCCACCTGGGTCGTGCTTCCCATAGACAGTGCCACCAGCCGACGATTACCTCCTGAAGGCAGAAGCTCCTCAGTGGAAGAAACCCAGCAACAAAAGAGACCAGTGGGATAACCAGCTGACAGCCCATCTCCCCCAGGTGCCACCACAGACAGTGCAAGAGGACTTCTGCTCCACAGATGCGCAACCAGGCAAGTGACTGTGCCATGCTGTATGGTGGTGGTGGTGGAGACCATTGCATTGCATGCCAGAGGGGGTGGGTTTTAAGGGTGGTGATTTCTGTCTTCTACTGCTTGAGATCCTCTTTTTTTGGGGAGGAGGGGGGTGAGAGCTGATTTCTCCTTGATCTCCAGAGGCAGTGATAGCCAGCCAGGCACCCTCTAAGCTTACCTTGCCCCCATCCTGCTGACCTGGCACCCTGAGTGTTTGGCACTTGCCTGGTACCCCTGGCACAGCCCTGAGGTTACAGCGCTGGAAGCGAGACTGCTCCTCTCCTCTCTCTGCCAGCCCAGCAATAGCAGAGACTAACAGCAGCTCAGACAATCGCTGACTAGAAGCTAGCAGTCCCAGCAAGCTAAAGGGGGCTGCCTTATTCCCTACTCAACAACCTATTGCATTCTCACTGCCACCCCCCACCCTCCAAAAAACCCCACTCAGACTTGCTCTGATCAGAAGTGATCTCTGTGTAGCAGAAAGCAACCCCTGTGCGATCTCATCGCTCTCCTTCTTCCTGCTGGATTAAGTTCCCTTCTCCTCCTCTCCCGATCCTGCGTGTCTTCTGCTGCTCCTCACATCTCCCCCACCTTTGTCCACTCTCTGCGGTCTGAACCTTGCCTTGTGTGGTCATGGGGTGTACAATTTGCTTCCTGTCCAGGCTGCCCGGAGCTGTGGAGGTCTTGTGAAGAGGACAGCAGCCGGTGGATGTATGTTCCTGGAGGAATATTAGGCACCCAGGCAGGATAACCGCCAGGAAGTTTCGGCGCCCCGGGAGGATGCATGCTGTATACTGCGTGTCGGCGCTTCTTCTCCAGTCCACCCTGCAGCTGGTGAGTCCATGTCCTGCTTGCCTTGCCTTCACTTTTTCTGACCATTCTAGGAGGACACCCCCTTTTTGCATTTGACTTTCAGAGATGGTGCTTAGTCCAGGGATGGGATGGAGAACGCCCTGCACTGGATCCTGAACTCATTAGGGGGGCGCCTCTCACGCAAGGTGGGGGGTCTTCTGAGTAAAAAAAAAAAAGACTAGACTAAAACAAATCCTATTACACAGTAGTCGGGGCAACCCAAAGTCTCGGAGGACGCAGATTATTTGGGCTTGATTTATGCCACTACAGGGGTGACCTTGGACCCCTCCTGGGGCCGGGGAACTACTGTTTCAAGCAACTACAAACAAACAGGCGCTACACACCACATCATGGGGGGTCTGAGGTCCTGAGGGGCTGGAGGAGCTACAAGGACCAGCACACCCAAGTATCTGGGAATGGTCTATAGCGTAGGACATTTGTGGACCTCTACCCTAAGTAGGCAGACAAGTTGGGTTTTCTCAGGGGTACTGTGGGCACCATAGGGGATGTCCTTGTCATTTCAGTGCCTGGGGAACTACAGATACCAGCATTTCCAAGCTCTGTAGGACACTGTGCGGATGTAGATGTATATTGTCTTGTTTGTACCCCAAAGTATGGAGACTTCGGGCTCTGTGCCATAGCAATTTAGATGGGAACTATAAAATCCAGAAAGTCCAACCAGCTGAACTTCATCTATATAACATTGAGGATTATACTGGCGGTAGACTGGCGAGATTACGGTCTAATACACCTCAATAGGCTGGGCTGGTAAGAGACTTATATACCCGATAGCCACGAACACCTCAACTTGTATTCATTATACATAGGTGGAAAACACAAAACCCACCGAGTCCAGAACACAACCCACAGAAGGGCTCTACAGAGGTCACAATACACAACCCAAAGAGAGGGTCACAATACACAACCCAAAGAGAGGGTCTACAGGACACAATACACAACCCACAGAAGGGCTCTACAGAGGACACAATACACAACCCAAAGAGAGGGTCTACAGGACACAATACACAACCCAAAGAGAGGGTCTACAGGACACAATACACAACCCACAGAAGGGGGATCTATATAGAATTGCATTATAGCGAATCTCTAAATTATTAATGCCGGATTATATAAAAACCTGCTTCTTGTAACTTGTAACATATTATGAAGTCAAAAGGGCCTTCAGCCTCGGTGGAGAAGCGGCCAAACTGTCCATTCATCAGTTCATTCTATCGATTGTATTGATCAAGGCTGTTGCTTTGCATTGTTTCAAAATGATGGGTGGCATAGAGCGGTCTGTGGTGACTTATGGGTGGTCTTCGCTGGGTGCCTGGACTTTTCATCACAATTCCAAGACAGCACACGGACATAAATATGTTGTACACTTATTACCAATGAGACTATGTTGGGCAGGCGTATGATATTTAGACCTGTAGCAAGTAAGATCAGCGTATAGAGTTGTAACAACTAGAAGAAGGTCTCTACACACGTATTGGGGGTTGGCAATGGATTGTTTATAATGAGGGGAAGGATTACAGATTTCAAAGTATAGGGGGGGGGGGGGGGCTGTTAGATAGACTTATAACTATTTGGGGAATGGGGTATGGACTTGTATTGGGGTATGGATATTTGTATGGTCTTCTGCCTATTGGAAGATGTTGCACAGATGTGTAGGTAAAGTTGGGGAAGTATTGTACACTTCTATGGGGGGTGGGGTTAGTTATTCAGACTTATAACTATGTAAGCAAGGTGTTTAGAATCGTTTGTGTGTGGGGGTAGTTGTGTAGACTTTTACCGGTGTGCACAGATTTGCATGGGTGTGGGGGGAGTTATGGTCTATAGGAAGGTTTATAGTCTCAGTGGTATGAGCTGGGGGCAGCTTTATGGACCTATATGGGGAGAATGCATAGTTTTTTTTTGGGGGGGGGGGGGGGCAGTTCAATAGATGTGTAAGACCTAGATGGGAAAGGCATGTAGTCTTGCTTGTATGGGAGGAGGGGGGGAGTTTGAGGGGGTGGACTGATGGCCATGTAAACTCGTGTATAACCAGTAACGTGCAGCCACTTATCACAGCCACCCTGGTGTGTGTATGATTGACGGCCAGCAGACGTTGCCCGGGCTGTGACAGCCTCTGTAGCGCTGAACTCGGCAATGAACTCAGAACAGCGAAGTTTAACCTCGACAACCCAAACAGTCTGATCGTATTGCAGCTCAGGGACCTTTCCTCCATTCTGCCAGCAGAGGGCGCAGCAGCACATCGCTGTGACTTGGCAGGTGAACACTGGATCCTTAGACACAGATGTTTACCCCCCCTCCTTCTTTCCATAACTCCCCAACCCCCATCCACACTCTTTTTTTCTCATTTTGATTAAGATTCATGAACTTCACTTTAGCAGGCAGAGCCACGAGCGTCTTGAATTGATAGGAAATTCCGGAGTTTTCAGAAGCAGGATGAGAATGCAGCAGACCTCTGGGTGCTGCAGGGAACGCCTGGCGCTAAACTGAGCGCTAATGCGCGTCAAACAGCGCAGAGAAAAGAAGTGGCGCGCGCTAAAGCACCCAGCCCTGTACTGTACCGAACAGAGCGCCGCTCAACGCGCCGCGTTCACTTTCCAATGTGTTTGTCGGCAACTTTACTTGCGTGCTCTCCCCTCCGCTCATTACAACCACCGGATTTACCCTAATGCGGGCGGCAACGACCAAGCCGCATTAATTCTGCTTTAATTGTAAACTGGGAGCATTTGAAAAACCATTCAGTGTGCAAATTATGCTGATTCAATTACCGTTTAGTTACAGACTTCATTACCTGAATGCATTCTCACAGGGGGTTGGCAATTGTGGGATGGGAGACGATTTTCCAATTCCGACGGAATCATTGCAGCGTTTTCTGAGCTATTAAAAAAAAGTTCAAGGGAAAAAAAAACAAAACAAAACAAAAAAAAAAAACAACAGATAAAGAAGATAACTTCAGAAGTACCAAAAATCTCTCCTTATCCCTGCGAAAAATCTTTCCCTGCCAATATCTGGATTTATTTGTTCATATTATCTGGCACTGTTATATATAGATATATAGAGATATCTATATATCTTTATTTATTTTTATATATATTATATGTAACACATCAATGTATCTGTGGCACTTATGGCTTTCTGCAGAACTTGTGTCTATATCTATAATACAAAGAACAGGATTGAAATAAATACAATTGACAATTTCTCTAGAGGATATTAATTTCCCATAATTATATATATATATATATATATATATATATATATATATATATATATATATATATATATATATATATATATATATATATATATATATATATATATATATACATATATATATACACACACACACAACGTCACACACGAATATATATATGATTTAGGGGCAGCTTATAGCAGGACTGTACTGTGGCCCTCTGTACCATATAAGCCCGTGTTGCCCAGGCAAGTGAACCATGTACTGTATGTTACCCGTATTTTCTGCAGTTTTCCATTTATTTGAATTAGGTTTGAACTGGCAAGGACGCAGAAATATACATAACACACTCGTAGAGATCTTCTTAACATATAGTTTTATATTCAGTATTATTTGTAATGTGTCCTGTCAGAGGAGGACATTTTTATACATTCATTTAGAACTCACAAAGGTCGTAGTTTGGGGTAGATAATGATAAACTGAACAAGAGGAGGATACAGCGGGGTTGCAGCGCGTCCTCTGAGGTGCTAATGTCTCGGGAATATAGAGAGGAGAGTCGGGGGTGTAGAAAGGAGAGTCGGGGGTGTAGAGAGGAGAGTCGGGAATATAGAGAGGACAGTCGGGGGTGTAGAGAGGAGAGTCGGGGGTGTAGAAAGGAGATTCGGGGGTGTAGCGTGCTGAACAGTCGGGGATGTGGAAGACATGGGGGTTCGGCAACAAAATCGGGAATGTAGAGCTATTGGAGGGGCTGCAGAGAGTCCCGGCTATAGGACTGTCGGGGATATTATAGAGATGAACAGTAGGGGATTTAACGTTCTGGCTATAGAGCTGTTGGGGGTGCTACAGAGAGTAGGGGGGATCTATATGCAGCGGTGGGGGGTGCTGTGCAGAGAGTCCTGTCTATACAGCTTTGGGGGAGCTGCAGAGAGTCCTGGCTATACAGCTGTCTGGGTGCTGCAGAGAGTCCTGTCTATACAGCTGTCAGGGGAGCTGCAGAGAGTCCTGTCTATACAGCTGTCGGGGGAGTTGCAGAGAGTCCTGGCTATACAGCTGTCAGGGTGCTGCAGAGAGTCATGGCTATATGGCTGTCGGGGTGCTGCAGAGAGTCCTGGTTATTGAGAAGTCAGCGGTGCAGCAGCTGTCCGGGGTGCTGCTGAGAGTCCTGGTATATAGAGCTGTGGGGGTACTGCAGAGAGTCCTGGCTATACAGCTGTCGGGGTGCTGCAGAGAATCCTGGCTATACAGCTGTCGGGAGTACTGTAGAGAGTTCTGGCTATACAGCTGTCGGGGGTGCTGCTGAGAGTCCTGGTATATAGAGCTGTGGGGGTACTGCAGAGAGTTCTGTCTATACAGCTGTCGGGGTGCTGCAGAGAATCCTGTCTATACAGCTGTCGGGGGTACTGCAGAGAGTCCTGGCTATGCAGCTGTCCGGGTGCTGCAGAGAGTCCTGGCTATACAGCTGTCGGGGTGCTGCAGAGAATCCTGGCTATACAGCTGTCGGGAGTACTGTAGAGAGTTCTGGCTATACAGCTGTCGGGGGTACTGTAGAGAGTCCTGGCTATACAGCTGTCGGGGGAGCTGCAGAGAGTCCTGGCTATACAGCTGTCGGGGAGCTGCAGAGAGTCCTGGCTATACAGCTGTCGGGGTGCTGCAGAGAGTCCTGGCTATGCAGCTGTCGGGGGAGCTGCAGAGAGTCCTGGCTATACAGCTGTCGGGGAGCTGCAGAGAGTCCTGGTAATATTGAGCAGTCAGGGGTGCAGCAGAGAGTATAGTAAATCTATATGCAGCTGTTGGGGTGCTGCAGAGAGTCCTGGCTATACAGCTGTATAGAGGCGCTGCATAGAGTAGGGGAAATGTATATGGCGATGTGGGGTGTGCTGCTGAAAGTCCTGGTATATAAAACTGTCGGTATATAGGTGCTGCAGAGAGTCCTGGCTATAGTGCTGTCGGTTATATTAAACAATAAGGAGCTGTCTGTGGTGCTGAGGAGGGTCCCTTCTATAGAGCTGCATAAAGTGAGGAGCTGTCTGTGAGAGAGTATTAGGTTTAGAGCTGTCCAGGGTGCTGCAGAGAGTTGGGGATATGGAGCTATCCGGGGTGCTGCAGAGACTTTGCTATAGAACTGTCTGGGGTGCTGTGTAGACAGTCAGAGCTATAGCGCTGTATACCAGGAGCTGTCTGTGGTGCTGGAGAGAGTCGGGGCTATAGAGCAGTGTGGAGCTGTCTGTGGTGCTGAACACAGTGCTGAGAGTCCCAGCTATAGAGCTGTATGCCAGGAGCTGTCTGTGGTGCTGAGAGAGTCCGGGCTATAGCGCTGTATACCAGGAGCTGTCTGTAGTGCTGCAGAGAGTCGGGGCTATAGAGCAGTGTGGAGCTGTCTGTGGTGCTGAACACAGTGCTGAGAGTCCCAGCTATAGAGCTGTATGCCAGGAGCTGTCTGTGGTGCTGCAGAGAGTCATTATATGAGGAGCTGTCTGTGGTGCTGCAGAGAGTCCCAGCTATAGAGCTGTATGCCAGGAGCTGTCTGTGGTGCTGAGAGAGTCCGGGCTATAGCGCTGTATACCAGGAGCTGTCTGTAGTGCTGCAGATAGTCGGGGCTATAGAGCAGTGTGGAGCTGTCTGTGATGCTGAACACAGTGCTGAGAGTCCCAGCTATAGAGCTGTATGCCAGGAGCTGTCTGTGGAGCTGCAGAGAGTCCCAGCTATAGAGCTGTATGCCAGGAGCTGTCTGTGGAGCTGCAGAGAGTCCCAGCTATAGAGCTGTATGCCAGGAGCTGTCTGTGGTGCTGAACACAGTGCTGAGAGTCCCAGCTATAGAGCTGTATGCCAGGAGCTGTCTGTGGTGCTTCAGGGATTCGGGGTTAGAGCTGTTGAGGGTGCTGTAGACTAGAGAGTCACTATATGAGGAGCTGTCCGGCTATAGAGCAGCTATAGAGCTGTCTGTGGTGCTGGATTTGGCCACACTGTAGCTCGCTGTCTGAGCGGCTTTTGTTTGCTTTGGGTACACAGTGAATTAACCTTCGCCCATCTCAGGGCTCCTCCAGCTGTAATGAAGGCCGGCGCTTTCTGCACTGGGGATAAATGAAGGTTTTCAGAGAATGAACAATACTTTAGCCAGAGAGGCCCAAGGACAGCGAACAATCCAGGCATTCAGGGTGACAATGACAGGTTACACTCTCTGCAGCAGGACCGTGGCCTCTACAATACACAGGCCTCTGTCCTGTGCCCATGGGGGGATGTACAGACATGTCTATCATATTGGGGGGTCCACAGCCCAGACGGCATTAGGGGCCACATCTTTATCTGCAGGCAGCAATGCAGCTATAAGTCCTTTAAAATGACAATGTTCACATTTCAGCAGTTTTAAGTTTGGATGAAATATTTAAATTTTGGGCCTGTCAGTCAATATATGGCCAAATGGGAACCTTCCATGCAAAAAATGTCAACTCAGTGCAAAAGGGGAGGACAGAGAGGGAATTCTGCCAGTGGTGAAACTCACATCACATTTATGGACATCCTATTATTATCCAGGACATTATATATTATTATTATCATTATGAACAGCATATTATGATACAGAACATTAACAAGTCTATTTTGTTTTGTGAAAAAGGCCTACATTTTTTGTACCAAACTTAGACTGGATCTAGGAACACGTCTGTTTAAATTTTATTATTTTTAACGCAAACCCATCTGACATGAGGAAAAGGACAGATTATACACTGAAGTTTATGTTCTAAAGTTATATTTCAGAGTTTTATTTTGCGGTATTGAGGAGATCTTTACACCTCTGGAGTATTCTGCGGGGTGCTGGTCTTCTGTTGTCGGGGATCTATTGTTCTAACGGGTCTTCTGTTGTTGAAGGTTCTGTAATTTGAAGGGATCTTGTGTTCCAGGAGGTCTTTTTCTTTTCTAGAAGACCTTGTGGTTTGGTTGTCTCTTGTTTTAGGGGGTCTTGTGTTCTGAGGGTATTGCATTGTTGTGGTCTGCTGTTATGGGGGGATCTTGTGTTCTCGGAATCTTCTGTTCTGGTGGTCTCCTGTTTTAGGGGGTCTTGTGTTCAGGGGGTAATGCATTCTGGTGGTCTCCTGTTTTAGAAGATCTTGTGTTCAGGGGGGTATTGCATTCTGGTGGTCTCCTGTTATGGGAGGTCTTGTGCTCTGGGGGGCTTGTGTTCTGGTGGTCTCCTGTTATAGTGAGTCTTGTGTTCTGGGGGGTCTTTTGTTCCTGAGCCCAGCCTGCCATTGGAAAAAGCCTCTTGAAAGTCCCTTTTTTTCCGCCTAGGTTTGGAATGAGTGCATGTATGATATTATAATGATAGGCTGCAATTTACAAGCAAAGCATTGCTGCTTCCAGGTACCACAATTCAGCCATTTCTTCATTCATTGCCGTAAAGGTCAGGCAGGCAATAAAAGAGCCCTATTTAGTCTTAGCTGCAAGGTAAATCACCTTTTGGGTACAATAAATGTCTAATTTTTTTGTTCATGGCAGATTTTTTGTGGATTAGTGGAAATCCGAGGTAGATGAAGTGACCTTTATTAGGCATTATGGGGGAGGCTGGAGTTAACCCTTTAATGCCTGAAAAAGATTTGGGGTTTTGCAAGGAAAAAAAAACCCATCAAGGTCAATATTGTATCATTTTTAGATAAATTAAACATTGCAGTAATGGGATAAACCATATCTATCTATCTATCTATCTATCTATCTATCTATCTATCTATCTACCCACAAGTCCATCCATATATCTATCCGCCTGTCTATTGTTCTGTCCATATGAGGTATATGTCTGTATGTATATATATATATATATATATATATATATATATATATATATATATATATATATATATATATATATATATATATATATATATATATATTTATGTGTGTGTGTGTGTGTGTGTGTGTCTTTGTGTGTGTGTGTGTCCATGTGTATATATATATATATCACACAAGCAGACATAGAAGTGAACATATATATTAATTTCTCTTTCTGTATAGATACACAAATGATTCCCATATTTTCTTTATTCTGATTGATAAACACATTTGTTTAATGGTTAATCAAGGATATTTTTTATAAGTACAATTGGTCATGAATATTCCTATGATTATTCTGTTCTCTGAAGCCCAGATACTTGTTATGTAATGCCCACTCCATCTTTCCCATCTTACTCAGTTTTTATTTCTAACCAAAATAAAGAGAATCTGAACCTTGGTGAGGGGAGACGCGATTTGTAATATATGTTTGTAAGATTGTACCAATTGTAAATTGTACAGATTGCGATCTGCCATAACAGAGGTTCCCAGATGGTGACTACAGTCGTTAACAATGTAGAAGGAGGGATAGAAAAAAAATGTAAGTCACCAAACGTTTTTCTCTCTGCGTCGCTCGGTTATCGAATTTGGTAACTGGGCGGCTGCTTCTGATAATAAATGACTCTTTTTTTCTCTTTGTCTTTCTTCCTCTTGATCCGTCTGTCCCTCCTTTGGTCGAGTTATAAGATTTATCTGCTAGTTTACATCTCTGCCTGCTCACCTAGTGGAGTCGGTCGTGCGAAGACTCTTTTCTTTTCGGGTGCAGCGTTTTCGGTAAATAACTCATTTTCGCCATTTTAAGTCGCAGATTGACATGTTGACGACTCGACTTTAGGGAATGTCGCGCAACAGAGAAGGGACGGAGGAGGGGAAAATTCCCAGGCCGGGCCAAGCATGCAATCAAGGATAAAAAGCTTGCGCTTTACGGATGTCACTCAATTTATTGCAAAGTCGAATGAATTACGTTTAATGAAAGTGGTCCCCAGATGAATATTACTGGCAATTTCCTGCGCTGGCTCTGTTAGATGGATAGCAAGAAATGCCAGCGCCTTGCAGTCCTCCCATCTCAATTACTATGCAAGTTCTTCAGCCGCGTTCCTTTATTGGTGTGATAGATGCCGTGTTTGCTCCTCTGCAGTGGGATGTGGGGTTAGGGACAGCTGCGGCAAGCTAGGCTTCCAGGAGCCGAATAAATGTACCAGTCCCCAACATGATCGCTGGGAATCACATATCACTGGATTCATGCCCTGCTTGCACCCCACCACAATTACTATTATTGTTTATAATGTTTATATAATGCCAACATCTTCGGCAGCACTGTACAGAGTATTTATATTATCTTCTCATTTAACTGTTCCTCAGAAGAGCTCACAATCTAATCCCTATCATAGTCATGAGTCCATCGTAGTCTAGGGCCAAATTTTTTTTTTTAGTGGGGGGGGGGGGGGGGGGGGAGGGGGGCAGTTAACGTATCTGTATGTTTTTGTGATGTGGAAGGAAACCAAAGTGCCAAGAGGAAACCCACACAGACTGGGGGGGGGGGGGAGGGGCACAAAAACTCTGTGCAGATAGGCAAGGCAAGATTGTTATCCACTTAGCCACTGTGCTACTCACAATGTGCTGATCTCTGCTGCCTCCAGTATGTACAATATAAGCTATTACTCTGTGCCTGTACTGATTGTAAACTAGCTGCAGCGTGTGCTGCTCTCTGCTACCTCCAGTATGTTCAGTATCAGCTGTTACTCTGTGCCTGTTCTGATAGTAAACTAGCTGCAGTGTGTGCTAATCTCTGCTGCCTCCAGTATGCACAGTATAAGCTGTTACTCTGTGCCTGTACTGATAGTAAACTAGCTGCAGTGTGTGCTGATCTCTGCTACCCCCAGTATGTACAGTATAAGCTGTTACTCTGTGCCTGTACTGATAGTAAACTAGCTGCAGTGTCTGCTGATCTCTGCTTCCTCCAGTATGTACAGTATAAACTGTTTCTCTTTGCCAATACTTACTGATAGTAAACTCGATGCAGTGTGTGCTGATCTATGTTAGTATGTACATTATAAGGATTTACTCTGTGCTATTAAACTAGCGGCAGTGTGTGCTGAACTCTGCTATCCCCACTATGTACAGTATAAGTTGTTACTCTGTACCTATACTGATAGTAAACTAGCTGCAGTTTGTGCTGATCTATTCAAGCTCCAGTATGTACAGTGTAAGCTTTTACTCTGTTCCTGTACTGAAAGTAAACTAGCTACAGTGTGTGCCAATCTCTGCTACCTCTAGTGGGTACAGTATAAGCTGTTACTCTGTGCCTGTACTGATAGTAAACTAGCTGTTGCGTGTGCTGGTCTCTACTGCCTCCAGTATGTACAGTATAATCTGTTACTCTGTCCCTGTACTGAGAGTAAATTAGCTGCAGTGTGTGCTGATCTCTGCTACCTCCAGTATGTACAGTATAAACTGTCACTCTGCACCTGTACTGATAGTAAACTAGCTCCAGCGTGTGCTGATCTCTGCTGCCTCTAGTATGTACAGTAAAAGCTGTTACTCTGTGCCTGTACTGATAGTAAACTTGCTGCAGTGTGCGCTGGTCTCTACTGCCTCCAGTATATACAGTATAGTAAACTTGCTGCAGCGGGTGCTGATCTCTGCTACCCATGTGTCTGCTCTGATTGTAATTCATCTTCATTGTGTATAATTCTCTGCTACCTCTAGAAAGAGTATGTACAATATGCTGCTGTTATGTACCTTAAACCATTATAAAAATAAAATGTTATCAAAATTAAATTGTATTGTGAGACACAGCTGTACCCATAATTATTTTGGCTTTCTTACCTCTTTGAAGCACTGTCATGTCATATAACTCTACACTGTGCATTCTGTCGGGTGTGTGTAGTGTGTGTGTAGGTATGTGTGTGTATATATATATATGTGTGTATGTGTGTGTGTGTGTGTGTATATGTGTGTGTTTGTGTAGTGTGTGTGTGTGTGTGTATATGTGTGTGTTTGTGTAGTGTGTGTTTGTGTGTGTGTATATGTGTGTGTTTGTGTAGTGTGTGTGTGTGTGTGTGTGTGTGCGTGTGTGTCTGTGTGTGTCTGTGTGTGTGTGTCTATGTGTGTGTGTCTATGTGTGTGTGTGTGTGTGTGTGTGTGTGTGTGTATGTGTATGTGTGTGTTTGTGTGTGTGTGTGTAGTGTGTATGTGTGTGTGTGTGCGTGTGTGGGTCTGTGTGTGTGTGTGTATGAGTGTGTGTGTGTGTACTGTGTGTGTGTGTAAGTATGAGTGTGTGTGTGTATGTGTTTGTCTGTTTGTCTGTGTGTGTGCGCTATGTGTGTTTGTGTGTGTGTACGTATGTGTGTGTGTATGTGGGTGTATGTGTGTGTGTGTGTGTGTGTGTGTGTGTGTGTGTATGCATGTGTGTGTGTTTGTGTGTGTGTGTGTGTAGTGTGTATGTGTGTGTGTGTGTGTCTGTGTGGGTCTGTGTGTGTGTGTATGAGTGTGTGTGTGTGTGTACTGTGTATGTGTCTGTGTGTGTGTGTGTGTGTATGAGTGTGTGTGTGTGTATGTGTTTGTCTGTTTGTCAGTGTGTGCACGCTGTGTGTGTATGTGTGTGTGTATGTGTGTGTGTATGTGTGTGTGTGTGTGTGTGTGTGTCTATGTGTCTGTGTGTGTTATATAATCCTGCCAGTTGCGTTTTTTGGGTCGTGTTTTTGGAGCTGGGAGGGTCGGCACACATTGAATAGAATTTTTTTCTTTCTGGTTGATTTGATGATTAATTTGATTGAATTTATTCACTGCCAGGTGTCTATGGCAATCAATAAACGTTCAATCGATTTTGGGCAGTTCATGAATTGAGAATTAGAGAACAGCTGAAAATATCCATTGGTTGGGTGGCGCGGCAGTTACTGAGTTCATTATATTAATGGCGTTAAACAGAATGTCCTCAGAAACATACCCCGCCTCCATCTCCTCTCTCCTGGCTCCTCCTCTGCTGCTCCTCATCAAGGTTCTTATTGGCTGCCTATTAACCAGAAGATCCTCTTTAAACGCCTACCTCTATAAAGGTGCCCACGAATGGTACATCCTCCTAAATGATCGACTGTGTGGTCAATCAGATCTGGTACTGTTAATGTTGCCAATCGACGATGAGCGATCATTCTATCGATTGTTCTGTCAATTCCAATCTCTAAATGATTTTTAAGATGGTGAAAAATGATACAATTTGCTGAACAATCGTTTACTCATGATTATTCATTTGTACAAGCTGAAATGATCGTTTGGGAACACTAACAGACTAACATGTCTTAATCAATCCGATCAAATTCATGTGATCGATCTGAAAAGCTAAATCAATTTCAGTAATCTGATTGGATTGTATAGGAGCAGGGCAGCAACAATTAGAGGGTGGCAAGAGGCGGCACCCTCCCCAATTGTCCCCCTCCTCGCACTCCCCGCCCCCTCCTCGCACTCTGTGTCTCCCCCTCCCTAGATGGACGGTGCCGCTACACTCACCTGCTCTAAGTGTTCCAGCAATGTGATCTCCATCCGCCCATCCAGCATCCTGTATCCACGGCTACAGCGGCACCTCATGTGACCTGTTACATGCTGCCGGGTTACATGAGGTGCCACTGTAGCCACAGAGGAAGCAGGACTTCACGTGCGGCTTGGCATCCCAACCTGACCAGCCGTAGTGCAGCATCATAATTTGTCTCCTTCCAGCGGTAGATGGAGTAGTCCAAAACCTGTCAGATCTGTCAGATTTTTACTGCTTACTGTAAGTGACAGTAGCCTAGCCTGTGGTATCAGGGAAAAATGAGGGGCTGTTTAGTAGTGATGCTCATTCGAAAATCGCGCAATTGATATGTCTGCATTTCCGGAAATCAACATTTACAATTGTAAAACGACATTTCCGAGGAAATACTGCATTACTGCAGCTTGGAAATTTTAGGCCTATCACATACCTCGAAAGCATTGGGCCAGTCAGAGAATGCAGAATTTTTCTGCAAAAATTGGATTACGCTGTAATTTTACACCAATCACAAGACTCCTGCTCTCCCCCCACTACCACCCCTCCCCCCTTCATTTTCTCCTCTTCCCCCCTCCCTGACCCTGCCTCAGTGTACCCCCACTTGTCATCCTCTTCCCCTCTGCCCCCCTTCCTGGCCCTCCCTCAGTCTCTCCCCTCATCTCCTCCTCTCCTTGCCCCACCTTAGTGTACCCTATCTCTTCCTCCTATCCCCCTCTGCCCCCTTCTCTCTGCCCCTCCCTCTGTCTGCCCCCTCTTCCCCTCCTCCCTCTGCCTTAGTGTACCCTAGCTCTTCCTCCTCTCCACCTCTGCCCCCTTCTCCCTGCCCCTCCCTCTGCCTTAGTTTTCCCTATCTCTTCCTCCTCTCCCCCGTCTGTCCCCCCCTCTCCCTGCCCCTCCCTCTCCCTACCCCCTCTTCACCTCCTCCCCCTGCTGTCTCCATCATAGTTGTATCACCACTGGTGGGCTGTGTCTGCTCTTTTAAAGTTCCAGGCAGAGAAAAGTCTGGCTAATATGGGAAGAATTGACCATGTTATGGGCTGTCTTGGTCTATTTATTTTACTCACAATAACATAAATTGCTGCTTTGGAGGAGGAAAAAATGGTGTTTCCTTAGAAACCATCTGTGCTTCGGGTCCTGAGTCCTTTCTAATTCCCTGCGCCACTGAGGCAGAGAAAGGCTACCGGTGATGGAGAGCAGATAAATGATCTGAGATCCAGCGAATGAGAACAAAAAAATGACTGGAAGGATAAGGGTCACCGGAATCTGCATAACCGACATGACTCTGTCACCATATGATCATCAGGGGATGGGCGTGGCAGGCAGTCACAGCCGTGGCCATGCGGGGGTAATGCTTAAATAATAAGGTCAAGTGAAAAAAAAATTACAACAGCCCCCTCGAAAAAAATGGAAATCTCCAAAAATCTTCATTGTGTTTATCTATCTATTGTTAATTATTACGGTAGTATTGATTTATAAAGCAGCAACATATTCTGTGGCGCTCTACAAAGTAAGAAACAACCATGGACCTTCTAGAACCGGTACAAAGACGGGCAACTAAATCTGAATTAATCAGAGGGATGGAAGATCTCACCAAAAAAGGTTAGACCAACTGGCTTATTTAGCTTGGAAAAAAGGGGGACTGAGAGGTGGCCTGATCACCATGTATAAGTGCACCAGAGGGCAATACAAAAGTTTTTTGTCCCTAAGGTTGTACAACGGACAAGGGGACATGATCTACGTATGGAGATTTTTTTTCTCTATTGGGAATTCGTTTTTTTACAGTAAAAGTGGTAAATCTGGAATATCTACTGTATGTATAAATACATAAGAGGGAAATACAAAAGCTTTTTGTACCTAGGGTTGTACAACAGGAAAAGGAACATGACCTGCGTATGGAGGAAAAAAGTTTTTTATTCTATTTAGAATGTGGTTCTTTACAGTAAAAGTGGTAAAACTGGAATATCTTAGAATATCTTACCTCAGTAAGTTTACAAACTCTGTATTTGCATTTGAAGAGGGCTTGGATGCTTTCCTTGCATTGAAGGGCATCCACGGCTATAATTATTAGGTAATTCCCAGAAGAGTTGATCCAGGGATTTATCTGACTGCCACCTGGAGTCTGGAAGGAATTTTTCCCAGGCCTTGTAAGGTTTTTCACCTTCCTCTGGATCAACTGAGATATGTGCAGGTTCAGGACAGGTTGTTATTTCTCTTTCTGTTTAAACTTGATGGACAGATGTCTTTTGTCAATCAAATGATGTTACTATGGAGTACATAATAATGTAGACAATGGTATTCACAATATATCGACTTTGGTACATAATACAGAAGTGGTAGACATAGGTACAGTGACAAATGTAACATAAAGATCAAAATGTATAGCAAATTCCAAAAAACACAAAAGGTGAGAGAGCTC
This sequence comes from Hyperolius riggenbachi, assembly GCF_040937935.1. Lineage (NCBI taxonomy): Eukaryota > Metazoa > Chordata > Amphibia > Anura > Hyperoliidae > Hyperolius > Hyperolius riggenbachi. The sequence goes on from NC_090650.1 coordinate 8,907,188, forward strand.
TGCCCTTGCAAGCTTACAATCTAAAGGAATAGGGAGTATACACGAGGTGGGGTTCTAAAGAATAGGGGTCTAAATTTTATTCTTATCTATCTATCTATCTATCTATCTATCTATCTATCTATCTATCTATCTATCTATCTCTGCCAATCTGTCTGTCTATGTCATCTATCATGCTGGGAATACACTATGGGCCTGATTCACAAAGCGGTGATAACTCAGTTATCACGCCTAAAAGACTTTAGGCGTGATAACCTTTGCACTGCTGAGTTAGCACCGTTTTGTGCTCTTTATCGCGCGCAAAATCGCGCAACTCCGCGCGCAGCGCCCATAGGGTTTAATGGGCGCATCGCGCGCACTGCACCGTGCGCCGCGTGATTGCGCGCGCAAAACTTTGCGCGTGGGAATTTCGCGCGAGTTTCATTTTATCACGCCTAAGCTGAGTTTAGGCGTGATAAAGGGCTTTTCACAGGCGTGCAAACACTTTGCACCGCTTTGTGAATCAGGCCCTATGCGTTTTTTTGGCAGATAGATGCCTCGACAGATAATTTCCAACAGGTCCGATCTGATTTCGATAGTTTCTCTGATCGATTTTTCTCATAGAATTTAATGAAAATCTAACAAAAAAAATCAGAAAAAGTAAATCTGCCAAAAAAAACCCCACCTTATTGTGTATTTCCAGCATCAGTCTTTTTCTGCTATACTACTTCATAACCAACTATCCATTATCCTGCTTTGCTGCACACTGTGGTAACACTGTAGATATGTAAGTGCAGATTCCATTCAGTCTTGGGGTTGTAACGTCACCAGGATGTAATTAAAGAGAGTCTGTCTTCTGTCTCTACATTCTCTCTCAATCTCTCTCTCTCTCAGACCTCCCTGGTCTCTATTGTCCCCCCCCTCCCCCCCCCACACACACACATTTCTCTCCATGTCTTTAATCTCCTCTCTCATCTAGTTAGTCTGTAGTCATCAGGCTTGTCTGGCATCAGGCATACATGCTGCTTCTGTACTGTTCACAATGTAGGTGTAACTGTGAATGTATAGAAGCCCCTGTGAATGCCTTATATTGTGTCATGCACTGAGTGCTTTTCTAGGTATTATCGAGTAAAGGATAACTCCGACGTGAATAGGAACTCTCTATGTATTTTGTAACAAAGGACTGTATGTCTTCCCCCTTTCTAACCTTTGAGGCTGTCCCCCTGTGCTCCTATGAGCTGTAGTCATTATAGCAGCCGGTGTATAAGCACCAAGGAGCCCTGCCCGTCAGAACCGCGGAGAGCTCCCATGGCTGAACGGCGTTGGAGACTTCAGAGCCATCTCTCACTAGTAGCGATCTGCACCTGTGCACCCGATATCGATTCATAACTTTCCTACTGCTGGAAAGCCTTGCTTGAATGGATTAAAGGAGGAGAGGAGACATGTTCCCCGGGGACGGATGAACATCATTCTCTTTGATTATAGCCGTGAGAGATAAAGAGAGGAAACAAGGACTGTTCTCTTGCACACAACAGAAGAAACCACAAGAGGAAGTAGGTGTAGATACATCGATGTTCCTACAGCTGCATGGGGCTGGGCTTGTGATTCCCACTTGTGCCAGTGAGACAGTTCTCAAAACATTATTATTAGTGGAAGACATATTAAACAAATGGGGTTAATAGCGTTGAATACACAACCAGAGTTTGAGCATTCATATGAAATGAATTCCAAGGCAAAAAAAATTAAGAATTTACTTACCTGGAACTTCTTCCAGCCCCTTGAAGTCTATCGGATTCCTCGCTGAGGCTCCATGCTCCTCCAATAAGATGCTTTTTTGTTTCAGAAGCTCGCTGACCCGGGTCGGGTCATGAGCTTTTGTGAATGCATGCACCTGCCGTGACTCCAGTCCCCAAAAGGATTCTGCGCATGCACAGTACTACTACCCATGTGCAAAATGCTCCTAGCAACAGGAATGTGATTGCAGAGGACACGCACGTGTGCACAAGCTCACAACCCGGCCTTGGTCAGCGTTGGAGTCTTCTCCAATGCCAAGGTAGGTGAGCTTCCGGAAAACTAAAAGCAGCTTGCTGGAGTAGAACAGATCCTCAGCATAGAACCTGATAGAATTCTAGGTGAGTAAAGATTTTTTTTTTACTTCGGAATTCCTTTAAAGAGGAACTCCAGCCTAAACAAACATACTATCCTTAAGTTACATGTTAATTAAAATAGATAGGCAATATAATCTCTTACCCACCCTGATTTAAAAAAACAGGCAAATGTTTGTGATTTTATAAGGGCAGCCATCTTTTTGGTTGAAAGGAGGTGACAGGGAGCATGAAACACAGTTCCAACTGTCCTGTGTCCTGAGCACCCCTCCCAGTGTCTAGGCAACATGAATAACATAGGGAATCCCATCATGCTTTGCACAGCATCAGGGGAAAAACGCCCAGGCAGTTTTCTTTAATGGGGTGGAGCTTAGCTAAATACGCAGCTAAAAATGATGCTTTGGTAAGAAAAACAAAGTTCTGATGCTGTGAAACTATTAAAGAAACATCAAGCCTTTTCAGTTCTGCTGAGTAGATTTTTAGTCTGGAGGTTCACTTTAAGTACTCTCAGTGTTTGGTGGACCAGTGACCCTGTCCTGGTCCTTGCAATGCTTAAAAAACGCAGCCAGTACAGTATTCCAAACAGCTGAGAGTATAACAGTGTAATAACAGTAACAATACCAATAAGAATCATTGTTAAATAAATAGAAAAGGAAAAAGTAATATTGAGGCAATACATATGAAAATGCATCCCAGTATATGTTTGTATTGTTGTGACACTATATAATTATGTCATATTGTGGCCCCGCCCTAATTCCACTATCTGCAGGCCTATCCAGTTCAGGACTTCTCATAAACCCTTAGACCAGTGATGTCAAACTCAATCACCTAAGCGGGCAAAATCTAAAACATAGTGTACGTCACAAGCCAAAATGTTTATTCAGATTTAACAGTTACTAGCTGATGACCCGGCGTTGCCCGGGTATGTATTTGGCTGGTGTCGGCTCCGCCCGCTTTTCTAACCCTACCACACAAACACTCAGTGACCAAGTTTGTGAGCTTTGGGGTCTTTGGCATCAATAATTTGTATATGCCCATAGAAATTAAATAAATCAGATTAACGGTTTGTGACTCCGCCCCTCTCCAGCGTTTGGACTGCAGTCACCCATTGACCAACTATAGCAGGTGCAAAAATGGCAGCAATTCAAATATTCTCCTTAAAAATCAACAGATGAATTTTGATTGGCTATAATAGGCTATAATAGGCTCCACCCACTTCCTTGAATATTAATCTCAGTCACCCAGTGACCATCTGGGCAAAGTTTGAGAACCCTGCCATTAACATTGTAAGAAGGCCTGCAGTTTATATTTTCCCAGTGAAATTTGGTTTTGGCTCTGCCCACTTTTTATAACCTGGACACACAGTCACTCAATGACCAAGTTTGTGAGCTTTCAGGTTCCTGGCATCAAAAATGTGTGAATGGAAGCAGTTTATCCAGCAAAGAAATCTGACTGTCTGTTTTAGTGAACGTGAACCCCAGTCACTCAATGACCAACTGTAGCAAGTTCGAAGCCTCTGCCAATAACAGTGTAGGAATGGCAGCAGTTTAAATATTCCCCTTGAAAACCAATAGGTGAATTTTGATTGGCTGTTGTAGGCTCCACCCACTTTCTTGAATCTTAATCTCATTCACCCAGTGACCAACTGTGGCAAGTTTAAGAACCCTGCGATTAACAGTTTAAGAATGGCTGCTGTTTACATTTTCCCATGAAAAATGAACGGCTGAAATTTGATTGGCTGTTTTATGCTCCGCCCACTTTTCCTGGATTTGTAAACTCGGTCACCAAGTGACCAACTGTGCCAAGTGTGGGGACTCTGGCTTGATTACTGGCAGCCTTTTACATTTTTTCCATTCACTTGAATGGGTGAAATCTGATTTGCTGTTTGTAGCTCCGCCCAGCTGTGCGGGGGGGGGGGGGACCCGAGACTCCCAGAACATATCATCCCAGGTAGTAAGGCATCTGTATACCAAGTTTTATTCAAATCAGTCAAGGCGTTTTCGAGTGATGGCGGCACATACACACACACACACACACACACACACACATACATACATACATACATACATACGATTTTATATACCTGTATATAGATAGTGAGGATTATTGAAAGATTACTGAACCATTTCATTCCTGTGCACACACCAAATGGGAGGTTTTTTTTCATAAATCCAAATTATGGATTCATGCAAACTCTGGAGTGTTCCTGAAATTGCAAACAAAAAATTTGCTATTTTTTTGAAAAACACTCATCTGGTTGTTTGTCTGATTTTTTTATCCTCTACAACCTTGGTCTGATATGATGAAGCTGAAGATGACTTTTTCCATCTAAAAAACAGCCAGCTCTGAATAAATACAGATGAAATTGACTTCTTCTCTGAAATGATGGCCAGCTTTAGACCTTACTAAATTGGGTTCTGTTCTGCAGAAGGCCATCAAGCTTTTTGATGTGTTTAAAGATATTTTAGTTGATTTGGCAAATATTACTGCTACCCATATGAATGACTGAAGAAAAATAAGCTAACTTCAGTTGGACACCAAGTTAATGCCTAGAAATGTTCTCCACTCATCAGCACTGAAGATGTTGCACTTCAGGAGAAAGGAAACATCTTCTAGATCATAAATGAGTTTCCAATTGAGTATTTTTTCTTTTTCTTTTTGATATGTCATGACCTGGAAAGATAACAACCTTCACAGGAAAAAAAAAAATCCCGACCTATTTTGTTTGCTTCTTTCAACGACTTAAAGACGAAATAATGGAAAATTAAATTGTTATTTAATTGACTGGCATAAATTGATGCAGATTTATCTTTGCTGTAGATAAAAGGATTTGTGATTCCTACTGAACTTGCAGTCCACTGAGCTAATCTGCTCCCTTTGAAGTTGTGTGATGTAGGCTTGTCACAAGCCCCAAAGAGAAGACCTCCGCTTTAGATCTGCAAAAAAATGAGATGTTTGCATCAAATGCTTCGGAATCCTCATTGATTTTTCTCCCCGGCCTTGTTCCAGCCTTGTTGTTTAACTCTTCGGCAATGCTTAACTCATAAGGATTGAATGAAGACCATTTAATTTTGATAAATGTGAGCACAGATGGGCTGGTATTGATTGGGTGTTGAGATGCTTCTTGGAGGAAAGGGGGGCTATGCGTGGTTTCCTAGTCATTAATACTGACACTTCACCCTCCCGCGACTGACTTGTTACAGCCTTCTGTTACTTAGTGGAGGCCTTTCTTTTTTTTATGGACACAGCAAATTTGATTTAACAAGCAGCCAAAGTCATTTAACATCAAGTGAGAAGATATAAAGTTCTATGGAACCTCAGAAAACATTAAATGGAGCACATTTCGTACTCGATAAAAAGGTTGTTACGTGACTAATTCTGCAGTGTTTTAAATAAGAGAGAATTATCTTCTGTATCCGGCCACTGTATAAATCACTACTTTTCACTGGCACAGAAGTGCAGAGAGAGAGTGTTTCTAGAGCAGGGATGTCAATCTCAAATACAAAGTGGGCCGAAATTGTACACTGGGACCTAGTCGCGTGACAACCTCAATGTCTATTGGCCACTTTCCTCCCTCATAAAGTTCCCTGCTGTCTAATGGCTCCCCTCCAACTCCTATATAGTTCCCCGGTGTCTAGTGGTCCTCCCTCCCTCACCTATCCAGTTCCCTGGTGTCTAGTGACTCGCACCCTCCCCATTCAGTTCCTTTGTGTTTAGTGCTTTCCCCCTAACTCCTCCATATGGCTTCCATGGTGATCTAGGGCTTCACCTCCAATATAGCTTCCCTGGTGGTCTAGACTGAGTGGGCCAAACATAATGCAAAGTGGGGAAACCCTTTGGGGCAAAATTTAATTGCTCAGAGGGCCATATTTTGGCCCAGAGGCTGGAGTTTGACATGTATGTTCTAGAGGATGACTTCTCCATTCACAATTAATATATCAGGTGGAACAGACAACCTTAGGCTCAGTAAACACGATGTTGGCATAGTTGGCAGCACATCGGTAGAGTATGGATACTCTGTGCCACTTTGAACGTTCGTGGCAGTGATTGCGGCACAGTAATGCATGGCATTCTATAGGATGAGTGGTTGTTTACCTGCTGACCAAAGAAATTGAACATGTGAGATTTGTATGTTGTGAAAATGCAACGGGCAAAGCTGGACTTGGGAGAGACTGACGTGTGTATGGGGCCAAACTTACCCATAGGATAGGATACATCCACTCTGCATGCCCATTGGTCTTTTGATGTCCACTCTGGGAAGCAGTTCCACAGTGGACCCTGTGTGAACAGAACCTGACTGCTTCTTTTTCTGCCAGAGACCTCAGTGGAAAGGTTTTCCTTCAGGAGTTTGTCCTAAAACTACTTCTACGAGGACACAATAAGGTTGTCACTTATTTAAAGGTCTCTTCCAATATTATTTATGAACAAAGAAATGTTCAAAAAGCAAAATTCTGAGTTCTGCACAGTATCTTAGCTGTTCCAATCACTGGACACAGATCTCTAATGTTGTTTCTGGGATCTGTTGAAGTCACTTCTCCAGGCACTACCTTGGTATGCTCCTACCACTATTGGGACCTCTAGGACTTTAACTCACCACATCTTCTAAACTTCCTCTTTTAGGCCCTGGTACTTTCCTGGTTGATTGGTCAGTACCTGCCTGTCTGTTGAGCACCTATTGGCTACTTTGCTTTCACTCTGCTCTTATGTTGGTTCTACTAGACACGTACCAGATGGGATAGAATGTTGCAGAAGAATGCTGTGGTAGCTATGCTGCATAATTCTGTCTTGAATTTTGAATAAATCATCATCATTGTTATTTAAAAAGGCCCCTCAACATCATCACGTGTCCTTCGCCATGCTTCACAGTGGGAACAACACATGAATTAACCATTTGCTCACCATTTTAAAATCTCACAAAGACATGGCAAGTGGAACCCCAAATCTTGAGATTGGACTCATCAGACCAAAGCACAGACTTCCACCGGTCCAGCACCCATTCCTTGGCCCAAACCATTCTGAACACTCTGAGAAAATTGTAGTAGGGATGAGCTTCTGAATTCTGTGGAATTCCGATGTCCGAGTTTCTGCCTGGAAATCAACTTTCTGATTTCAGGTATTTAGAGTGTAGAAATTGGATTTACACGGAATACCGCATATACCAGTGCGGAATTGTAAGTACCCAGACTCTGAATTTTTAAGCAAATCACAAGACTCAATATTATTAGGCCAATCACAGAATCAGAACTGTACCATGGTTGGCATTCGTAATTGTGGAGTACACGTAATACAGTGTGTGTACGCAAAATATAGTGGAATTCTGTAAGTTGCATATCGGAATTCGGAATCCCGTTGGATATAGAAATCAGCTATCCCGACAAGCCCTACTTTATAGGCCATGGCACCGAAAGTCTGTGGTTCAGGAAGTGGGCGGGGTCTGGGCTCTTGACCAGTGTTTTTTTTTCCAGTAATTTGATTAACATCTAATAATCAGGAAACAAAGGTATTAAAATGAGTTCAGGAAGCAAAGGTATTAAAACGGGTTCTACCATCGAATGCCTTAAACATAATGGTAATAATGAGCAGCTGTGTAACTACAAATATTTCATTACAATTACACTTTAAGTAGTATTTTTTTTTATTGTTTTCTGAGAACATAAGTGTTATTTGGTCATTTTGGAACCTGTGTGATTTTATTGAGTGGACCGATTTAACCTCTTGAGGACCGTAGGCTTACACACCCCTAGTGACCAGGCCATTTTTTACAATTTAGGCCACTGCAGCTTAACCCTCCTGGCGGTTTATTAAAAATCCGCCAGGGGGCAGCAAAGTCTTTTTTAAAAATTTTTTTTATTTTTTCATGTAGCGAGACAAAGTCTCGACGTCATCGACGTCATCGACGTCGTGACGTCATTGGGAGACCCGATCTACCCCTCAGCGCTGCCTGGCACTGATTGGCACTGATTGGTGATCAGAGGGCACACGCAGCTAGCAAAGTGCTAGCTGCGTGCGGCAAAAAAAAAAATATAAAAATCGGCCCAGCAGGGCCTGAGAAATCCCCCTGCGCGGCATAGCCCGTGCTCAGCACGGGCTTACCGCCAGGGAGGTTAAAGCCCTCAATGCAGTGCCGTACAACTCAGCACACACGTGATCCCCCCCTTTTCTGCCCACCAACAGAGTTTTCTGTTGGTGGGCTGTGATCGCTCCCAGGATGTTTATTTATTTTTTTCGAAATATTTATTTGTTTTATTTTTTAATATATGTATGCATTTTTTTTATTTTTATTAACCTCCCTCCCCCCGCCAGCAAATCACAGCTATCGGCTGTCCCCAGTACAATGCTGCCAAAGATCGCAGCACTGTACAGTGTAAATAGACGGCGATCGCCGCTCGGAGATCATTCAAATGGAGAAGTGCGTGCATCGGCGGGCTCTATCTCCTGTGAAACTCTGCCCCAGGACTTGACGCCAATTGGCCTTAGGCAGTCCTGGTGCTGCCGTGTTCACGCCCATCGGCATGACGTGGCAGTTTACAGGTTAAAGAGGAACTGTAATGAAAGTAACATAATGAATAAAATAGCTTTTTTATTTTTTAAACAATAATCATTTATAAATTATTTAGTCAGAGTTCGCCCATTGTAAAATCATTCCTCTCCCGATTTATATTCTGACATTTATCAGCATCTTTAGTCCTCCTGTGAGGGTCATCTCTGCGAAATATTTGTGTACTGAGAGTTCTGAAGCCAGAGAAAATAATGCCTGTCTCCCAGAATGCTCTGGGAGGAGAATTCTGCATAGCTTAATAGCCTAGGCTAACCATCACTGGGAAGGCGGTCTACATTTCATATACAGCAATATATAGCTACAGAAAGTGTTTCTGATGCTGAAACCTGGAAAATTACCATAAAAGTGGGTATCCTGATTAATTTACTGCATTCTACTATTTGTCATTACAGGGTCTCTTTAAAGAGAATCTGAAGCCGAAATTAATCTAAAAAATAAATAAAACAAATCTCTGTGCAGCTACAATTTATATAAGTTAATTGGGACAATTACCGCTGCTCTGCCACCTCCCGTTTCTGGGCAATTCCAATTTTAAAAAAAATCGGTATTTCCTTGTACAATATTGCCGCCACCTCTGATTTGTTTCCAGTAGCGATGAGCGTAATTACCTAATTACAATTACGCCAAATGTTGTGCAATTCTCAAAATTATGATACAGACATAATTCACAAAGTTTTGTAATTCTGATCCTTTTTTCGTAATTAAGATTGTTTACGTAACGGATACACTTAAAGTGACAGCACATGCAGGGACCTTTGCATTATCAGATATTGCAAGGCTTAAAACCAAGTGTCTCAGCATGCCTGACCACTAAGTGCACCTTGACAAAGAGCACCTGCCTTAGAAGTGACTACAGGTAGAGTCTCCTGATACATATAAAGCGACAGCATGTGCAGGGGCCTTTGCATTATCAGATATTGCAAGGCCCAAAGTGTCTCAACATGACTGGTAAGGCCTCGTTCACACTGCACGTGTTGCTGCTCGTATTTTGGGTACGCACGCAGGAGGCAGACACGTACTAACATCAGAAGTGAATAGACTGCACTGTCTGAGGTTCACACTGCGTGCGTTCTGTACCAGTGCGGTCCGCGAACGCATGCTGCACGCTTTTTTTAGCAAAACGCGTGGCAGACCCATTCACTAGAGTTAATGGGATCAGCCACGCAACGCATGGAAACACACGAATTTCGCATCGTAGCGGCAAAATTTGTGTTCATAATTACGGAAACACGAAATTACACAAATTTCGGCTCAACTTCAATTTCCGGATCAGGGCATGATGTCAATGGCTGCCGCGTGTGCACACGTGCATGCTGCATGTCCAAGCGCACCACTCTGTTTCTTTCCTGTATTGTGCATGGTCCGGAGCTAGTGAGGGGAGGTTGCGTACACACGAGAGCCCACGTGCATGCGCACTGTGACATTCTGTGCCTGGCAGTGCACATAAGATGGGCGGACCCGCAATTGGAAGGGGTGGAGATAGGCAGTGATTGACAGTTAAAGAGGCAGAGCTATAGTGACCAGCTCTGCCTCTTCCTGTTAGCCCATTCTCCGACCGAATGGGTAACAGAGATAAAAAAAGGCATTTTCTGGGGTCGGAGTGCTTGTTTATCCGCAAGAATACCGCGAAACAGCATGTAAGTGAATGAGAAGGATCGATAATGCTTAAAAAAAGAAAAAAAATATTGCTTCAGATTCCCTTTAAGTGGCATTATTATTATTATTTTTTGTGGTTGTTGTTTGGTAATTTGGTGCCCTGTGTGATTTTAGTGAGCATTCCGATGTAGCAGTGCCGTCTCCTCCTGCGTTGTGTATTATTACATCATCGCGTTTTCTTCCTCTATCACTTCCTGTCAACACAAATCGTCGCACTTTTTCCTATTACTAATCGCAGTTAATGTAACAGCTGCTGCGGAGGTACGCGGTGTTTCGCGGTTGATCCCAACGCCGTTTATTTTTATTTATTTCTTTCTTGCTTATTTATTTATTTCATTTTGCATGGCTGGAGTGTGTTTATAGCGTTGGCTACAGCTCTATTTCTCTTTAACATTTGACCGGCGCGAACAAAGCGTGGAGTGTGTAGCTGTGCACTTAATTAAAATGCAGGGTTGCCGGATAACTGTGGCGGGGTCAGGAAGGCGGAATAGGAAGCCTGGAAACAGGCGAGAATTTTCTCATAAACATTTGCAGGAGAGATAAGGAGCAGATAGGAGTCTGGCTGATGGAATTTACTGAGATGAGCAGGCCAGAATCCAGAGGTGAATGTAAACAGCGCTCACTGCAGTCTCCTGCTCCCGCCGCTAAGGGATTCGCACGTAAAATATCTCGCTTCCTACACGGATAGAACAGTCAGAAGAAGTTTTGTTCAATCCGCTCAGTTTAGCTTTCACCGAGATTAAAGGACAACTGAAGCGAGAGGTATACGGAGGCTGCCATTTTTATTTCCTGTTAAACAATACCAGTTGCCTGGCAGTCCTGCTGATCTATTTGGCTGCAATAGCGTCTGCATAACACCAGGAACAAGCATGCGGCTAATCTTGTCAGATCGGACAATAATGTCCGAAACAACTGATCTGCTGCATAGTTGTTCAGGGGCTATGGCTAAAAGTATCAGAGGATCAACAGGACAGCCAGGCAACTGGTATTGCTTAAAAGGAAATACTTATACCATAAATTTGCATTTCATTGTCCATCCCTTATGACATCATCATCATCTCTGCTCCAAGCACAATTATAAGATACTGTAAGGCCTGGAAACCACTACAAATCTCAAATCGCTTTCCGGCAATTTTGGTAGCGATTTTAAAAAGTGTAAGCTTTTTACCAGCAATTGTGATATCGATTTGCGATTAGCGATATTTTTTAACAGTTTGCAGTAATTTAAAATCGCACACATATCGATATGTGTTGTGATTCATGCACGATTTGCCATCGCTTATATACTTTATATTGAAACGCAAGCGCTTTGAAAATTCTGCATGTCCTGCGATTGCGATTTTGCTAATCGCTACTGTGGAATTTGTTAAATTTAGTTACATTGGCAGAGCGTTAAGGGAAAACGCTAGCGCTTTAACACACTCCCTAAACGCTCAAAAAAGCACTCAGGTGCGTTCCAGCCGTCAGGCCAGAAACCAACTAGGAGCGATTATCTGAGCGCTTTGCGATGTGAAAAACGCTTGCTAATGTAATGCTATGGCTGGGATCCCACTTGAGCGATTTGATTTTATAAAAATCCCCCATAGCATTGCCGAGCAAGAGCTTTTTAAAATAACTAGCGATTAGAAATCGCTCCTAGTCGGTTTCTGGCCTAATTCAGTTTTGTACTTATATTACTATTTTAACTGTATTATTATTATTATTATTATTATTATTATTATTATTATTATTATTATTATTATTTTTATATTATTTTGTTGTTGATGTTGTTATTTCAACTGGTAACACAAAAACAAACCAATCTTATTTCTGTGTTTTTTTTTTTTTAATATTTACATTTTAAATTATTATTGTTGATTAATTACTGCTGTTAGTTTTTCAAACACATTTGTCAAATAATTATATTTGAACATTTATTTTTTTCTGTTTTGTATCTCTTCATATATATGCCATTTCTATTTATACACTGTATTGTTAACAACCAGAGGAATAAGAAATTTTTTTTAAAATATAAATACTATATATATATATATATATATATATATATATATATATATATATATATATAATTTTTGTTTTCGGTTTTGAGCCCTGAGAAGGTTTTATTTCGACACAATAGCTCGAGTCAGGTTTGTGTGTCGGTGGAGGAGGAGGGCGGTGGAGGCATCTCCAGAAGTAATTCAGGTTTTGAACTGCGGGTAGGGATGTAATTGAAAGTCATAATGGTTGAACACTGGAGTGAGACTCTGCTGGTGTAATGCGGTGAGTGCGTAGGATGGAGAAATTACAGAAATCTCGCTGAAGACAAACCTCCATTTTTACTTGAGGTTTAAAATTTGTCCAGAGTCATGTTCTGAACTTGTTATTTACTGAAGACTGCTGGTCAGTAATAATGATACAAGTGGAGCAGACAGCATTCTTCTTTCAAAAGGGCACCATTTGGGGTTCATGTTCTATCTCCATCTATTGGATATACCATCTCTAGATATACAGTTTACCATCAGGGGATTGGTGTACTATCAGATACAGTTACCATCTCTAGATATACATTAGAAGATTTGTGTACTATTTTTCTTGTCAAGAACAATGGAAAGTCATTTCTACATGTTACCAAATAGTCATAACTGAAAAAAAATAAAACTTAAAGGGATACTGTAGGGGGGTCGGGGGAAAATGAGTTGAAGTCACCCGGGTCTTCTAATGGTCCCCCGCAGACATCCTGAGCCCGCGCAGCCACTCCCCAATGCTCTGGCCCCGCCTCCAGTTCACTTCTGGAATTTCTGACTTTAAAGTCAGAAAACCACTGCGCCTGCATTGCCGTGTCCTCGCTCCCGCTGATGGCACCAGGAGTGTACTGCACAAGTCCAGTATGGTCTTTGGTCTGCGCAGTACACTCCTGGTGCCATCAGCGGAAGCGAGGACACGGCAACGCAGGCGCAGTGGTTTTCTGACTTTAAAGTCAGAAATTCCAGAAGTGAACTGGAGGCGGGGCCGGAGCATCGGTGAGTGGCTGCGCGGGCACAGGATGTCTGCGGGGGACCATTAGATGCCCCGGGTAACTTCAACTCATTTTCCCCCGACCCCCCTACAGTATCCCTTTAAGTGAGTGTTAAGATGTAAGCACTGTTCTATTTTTTATTTTCTTCTATTTTTTTTTTTTTTTTTACATTTTTTAAACAATTGATTTTATGGGTCAATATGATTGAATTCTCCACCATGTCCAATCAGGCAGTTTATCGACTTTGCACAAAAATCATTCAAGTTTTGTTAAAAAAAAAAAAAGAAAAGTTTCAATTGATTAAGGCTAGGTTCACAGCGGGATGTTGTGTTGCGTTCCCTGACAACATAACGGAAAGGAAAAGGTGATACCACATGCGTCGCATACAAAGAAGCATACAGTCAATGACAAGTATGCTTCGCTGTACCTGATAATGCTTGTGTTTAGTGGTGAGTCACCATACCGCAACCCCTTCTACCGAAATGCTCCCACTGCACTGAGAACGTCACAGTAGTAGCGGATTGCAGTGCGGTAAGTCGTGTTACAAAGCAAACGTTACACCGCAGCACTGTGAATGGGACCTTAACTAACCAGAGAATGCTGAAAAATCTCTATGCATCACATTGAAGTCTAAACTTTAGGCATACAGTCAAACTCATTATTGATATCGCATTATAATTAAAATTATTATAGAATAAGAGCTGTGTGCCCTCTCCATTCTCCTCAAAGAAGGATGTGGGGAAACTCTGGGCAGCTCACTGTAGACATAGCTCCTCCTCCAGCCTGCTCATTGGAGGATGTAGGAAAACTCTGGGCAGCTCACTGTAGACATAGCTCCTCCTCCAGCCTGCTCATTGGAGGATGTAGGAAAACTCTGGGCAGCTCACTGTAGACATAGCTCCTCCTCCAGCCTGCTCATTGGAGGATGTAGGAAAACTCTGGGCAGCTCACTGTAGACATAGCTCCTCCTCCAGCCTTCTCATTGGAGGATGTAGGAAAACTCTGGGCAGCTCACTGTAGACATAGCTCCTCCTCCAGCCTGCTCATTGGAGGATGTGGGGAAACTCTGGGCAGCTCACTGTAGACAAAGCTGCTCCCCCAGCCTGCTCATTGGAGGATGTAGGAAAACTCTGGGCAGCTCACTGTAGACAAAGCTCCTCCCCCAGCCTGCTCATTGGAGGATGTAGGAAAACTCTGGGCAGCTCACTGTAGACATAGCTCCTCCTCCAGCCTGCTCATTGGAGGATGTAGGAAAACTCTGGGCAGCTCACTGTAGACATAGCTCCTCCTCCAGCCTGCTCATTGGAGGATATGGGGAAGCTCTGGGCAACTCACTGTAGACATAGCTCCTCCCCAGCCTCCCCAGATGTGGGGAAACATTACTATGAGGAGTCAATATTGTCAAGTAATTTCTACATGTAATGAAATAGTCACGACTGAAAACAAACAAAATTAAAAAAAAATGAGTTTTAAGCTGGTAACACAATTCTAGTTTTTTATTTTATTTTTAAATAATTCATTTTATAACTCTGATTTTATTTGCTACTATGTCCGATCAGGCAGTTTAACAACTTCGATCAAGTTTTGTTGAAGTAAGAAAAGTTTCAGTTGATTGGAAATCTATAAAGCTGGAGTTTGTACTATGCATGATTGTGCATATATATTTGTATAATTCAATAACAGTACTTGAAAAGAAAACTTTAAATTCTTAAATGTTATGGAATAATCCGGAAACTCGCACACATTGGGCTTGATTCACAAAAGAGTGCTAACTGTTAGCACGGGCGTTTTCACGCGAATTTTCGCATTGCACGCAATCGTGATTTTTTTTGCGCAAAACGATAATGGTTTCGCGCGCAAACACGATTTTTTGTGCAAAAACGATATCGATTTTGCGTGAAAATCCGCGTTTGCACGTGAAAACCATTATCGTTTCGCGCAAAAATTCACAATCGCGCGCAATGTGAAAATTTGCGCGAAAACGGCCATGCTAATAGTTAGCACTCTTGTGAATCAAGTCCATTGACTGTATCACATGAGCCCATTTTTAGTGCACTTTATTATTTAGCAAGGTTTCAATGAAACGCAAGTGGCAACACAAGATGTCGGGGATGATTGTTTCTGCCCAGAAAAATCTATTATGTTTTTTGAGAATTAAACTGTACCAGTCTCCACTGAATTATCTTACCGTAGCCTTTTCTTGTAGTTTCCAATATGGCCAGCAGGTGGTGCTCCAAATGAATATTCAATATCCATATACAGAATATTAACAATACATAAAATGTTTTCACCAATTTCTGCTTCTCCCCTCAGAAGGAAAATCAAATGTTCAGGTCTACATTTTATTTTGCTGACATCCCCCCCCCCCCTTTCCCCCCAAATCACAATGGCATGATTTCATGTGCAAGTATACTCTTTCCACTCTCCCATCCCCCTGCTGCCTTCTTTGTTAGCTCAAAAAACTTAATTTTAATTAATTTTAAAGAAAAGCTGTAAGGGGAAAATAAAAGGTAAAGTTAAAAGCTTACATTGGTAGAGGTGAAGCAAGATATTTAGGTGCGCGGCGCTGAGACTGGGTGCCCCATAGCAACAATGTAATGCTGCGTGGGGCCCATAGCGGTATTTCAGGATTTACGGCTGTTACCAGACCACAAATTACATCTCCCTCCAAGTTGCAACAACTTGGAGGGGGAATAGTATTTAAAGGGACACCGAGCACTTGCTAAAAATCAAATATTGACTTAGCTAGGGTTTCCTCCAGCCCACCGTAGACTGCAAGGGTTCCCAGCGTCCTCCTGGCTCCTCTCCCAGTCCTGGCTGGTGGGTCCGCTATCAGACGACTTCAAGCTGAAGTCGTCAGGTCTGGTCCCCTCTTCCTCAATTAGCGCCATCACGCCCGCCGGCGTGAGAGTCCTGCGCATGCGCGGTTCTCTAATATTGAACCGCGCATACGCAAGTCGTCTGATAGTGGATCTGCCAACTGGGACTGGGAAAGGAGCCAGGAGGATGCCGGGGAACCTTGCGGGCTACGGTGGGCTGGAGGAAGTTGCAGGTAAGTCAATATTTCATTTTTAGCAAGTGCTCGGTGTCCCTTTTAAAGCTGCAGCAGCCAAACTGCCCTGCGCCATGACAATATGTACTCAGGTAGAGTGATGCCTCTGATGGTCCAGAAACTCCCCATGTCCTCCTGGACCCCATGACTCCTGGCCGGGACCCTCTCCATCTTCGCTGCTCCCATCTGTGTACAAACAAGACCTAACTGTACATGTGTGGCTATGGCCCGTGTCTGTGTGGCAGCATGAAGCCACTCGTGTATGGAGGAAAGAGCTGAGTACAGGCGTGGACTTTACGTGTGCAGTATGGCCAAGCTCATAGTACAGATAAGGAAGGAGATCCACAAACTCAATGAAGTACTAAAAGCAGATACTTACAAAACAATACTTCCACAGGAACAACTGGCCGAGCTCATCCACAGACTGGAGCATGGCCACAGGAACCGATTCCACAAGCTCTTGTTGGATATGTTTAGACAGTCCAAGTGCTGGACAAGGAGAGATGGAGGAGACATCTGGACTGTTCAGCGGCTTTGCTCTACTGAGGTAAGTATCTTTTTTTTACCTTTTCCCCTTCACAAGAATACTGTAAAGCAGTGTTGTCCAACTTTATGGGCCAACTTCATTTTTTTTTAGCTGGAGAGGACAGAGTCAATTTCCTAGCTTTGGGTAGGTGGTGATGGTGTGGGGTGGGGGTGGAGCCAAGCGCAAACAAGAGGTGGGCCTGCCAGAGGAGGAGGACTGACACAAAAGATTGTTTTGCCAAGTTGGACAGCACTGAAATCCTTAAAGCAAAGTTGAACTGAAAATTCAGTTATCAAATAATTAATTGCATGTGTAGTACAAATAGTAAATTATGGAGGCTCACATTTAGATTTTAGTTTAAGATTTGATTTTTTAAAATACTGAATTTGAACGCTGTGGTGTAAAGTCTGCTTCAATCAGCTGCAAAACAAACAGAAGTAATGCCCCTTTGAAATTTTCTGCATTGATACTTTATCAGTAGTGTTTCCTCTGCCAGATAAAAGTGTTTTTTTTCCTTCTATTTACTAGATTGCTAAATTTGACTTTCTGTTACTGCTTCATATGCATAGATAACATCACTATTTTTTTAACTCTTTCTATAACGGAAAGGTACTTCAGGCAATTTCTTAGTAGGACTTTTACTGTATGTGTATCTCATCACGTCACATAAGATATACAGTAAGGCTGGTTTCATTGTGGGACGTAAAAGTCCCACGTTACAGCAGCCAGTAACGCAGCATAACTCACAGCACTGTAAAATCATTGTGCTGTTCACAGTGCACACGTTGCGTTATATAGTAACGCAGCACGTTTAAACAAAGTGCTGCATGCCGTACGTTTTATTGGGCTAAGCCATGTTAGACTGTTTGCACATGCTCATTAATGTTGGAGGAGGAGGTCTCCCCTCCTCCTCCACGGCCAGCCACATGGCTAATTAATACTCACTGCACTGTGGTGACTCGTGGTGGGACTGTAGTGTTGTCCGGATCATGAACGAATCGTTCATTTGATCCGGATCTTTTTTGTGAATCGAATCATCCGGATCATCCCAATGAAAGATTCGGTTCACAGTGGATGTCTGTCTGGAAGAAACAGGAACATACAGAATGTACAGTGCAGGGAAAGTCCTGTCCTGCTTCTCATTTCACCCAGTCTGCTTCCCCAGTAAAATGATTCAAATGATTTGGTTCAAAGATTCGGATCTTTTCAATGATCCGATTCAAATGATCAGAATCCTTAAAAAGATCCGGACGTCCTATCACTAACCTGGAGCGGCTGCTTTGAGAGCCGCATAACGCAGCTCAATCTGACGTCCAACTTCAACACCACCACACGTTGCGTTAGGGGCACGTTATGCGACCTTAACGTCCACTAAAACGCAACGCAAAAGAGAGTAAAAAGCAGTGTAGAATTATACAGTATACTCACAAGTGCAGGTTACCAATGGGTAACCATTTTTTAGGCAGTAGGGGAGCTTAAACCTGTCACCTCGGGGGATGTTAAGATGTCGCTTTCTTTAGAAAAAATAGACCCCTCCACCACAGGTGGATTCAATGGGCCTGATTCACAAAGCGGTGCTAACAGTTAGCACGCTGGTGAAAAGCCCTTTATCATGCCTAAACTCAGTTTAGGCATGATAAGTTTAGGTGTGATAAGTTTAGGCATGATAAGTTTAGGTGTGATAAGTTTTTAGGTGTGATAAGTTTAAGCACCAACTGCGTTAGCACCGCAATGCACAGCTGATCAAAAGTTTTGCGCTAGCAAAGTCTGGTGCACTTCGCATAGAGTTTAATGGCGCTGCTTTGCGTGCGGGACTTTGCGTGCGATCTAAACTTATCTAAACTTAGAAACGCCTAAACTTATCACACCTAAACTTATCACACCTAAACTTATCACACCTAAACTTATCACACCTAAACTGGCTTTTCACCAGCGTGGTGCAATGGTTATCACGCCTAAAGTCTCTAACTGGGTTAGCACCGCTTTGTGAATCGAGCCCATTGTATGTAATAATGATGAAACAGAGGCGACAATCAGCATAAAACAATGTTAAAATAAATAAAAGTAGGGGAAGTAGTACTCACCTCCCCACAGAAGATTCAACATGAGATTAGCATCAAAAATTATTTATTAAAGTACTTCAAAATTTGCAACATGTTTCGTGGGACACAATCCACTTCCTCAGGCAGTAAAACAGAAGCAGCTGTTTAGGTAGCTCAGTCACATGTCACTTCAAGTACTCTTTAAACCCACTCAATTATGGTGACACTTTAATGTATGCATGCTGGGAAAAGAGTTCTCCTCTCGCCACCCTCATCAGGTCGTCTGAACAAACTTTCTTTATGAATCTCTGAACACTTTTTTTTAGGCTGGACAAATGGGGAGTTTATTTCATCTCGGCCTCACTCTTGATATCCCCCCCGCCATTTCAGGCTTCCATCCAATGTGCCGTGTCATTAACTGTGACGGCGGCACGGCTGGAGACTACCGGGTCACCTATCCACCAGTGACAAGCCCACAAATATCCCGAGATCTGGAGCAACTTTCGGCTTAATTCCTCCCCCACTCTGGCGCTGGGATTCTGCATTCCGCCATAAACAGCTGCAGATTTCCTCATTAATGGAGCTGTACAGAAACCGCCGTGGCCCAGAAACGGCGTCCTCCGCTGAATCGCTTCAGGACATCGAGGAGGAGAATCCCACGAAGCGTCCTTCAGCCATAAATACCAATAACACCTGTAATTCAGACTTAATGATTGTTTCTGTCCTTTAAAGTTCTCAGGAGAAGCAAAACTTCTCAGTAGTGTCAGACGATTCTGACTCATGCCTGCCTGTGAGTGAGTCTAAAGGTGGCCACACACGATACAATAAAATGATCCGATTTTACAGTAATTCAATAAAAACGATCGGATCTCCCGAAAAATCGAAAACTTTTCTTTTCATTCGAGTGAAAAATCCGATCATATTTCCCTTTTTTGTTCGATTTTTATCGATCCGGAATGCCAGATATTTTTCTTCAAACTTTTTGAAGATCTACGACGGGGTCATATGCATAGCCTCGCCCCACACATGCCCTTTTGACCGCCCCTCACCCATTGACGTGCTGAACAGGAAGTACATCACTTGATCGTATTTTGATGCTCTGCGCAAACACAACGCACTGCCGCCACAAAACAACAACCAAATTATTTTTCCATTGCCCATTGACTTACATTCACTGCCACTGTGTCACTGCAAAAGTCGCCCTGAAATGTGCTGTTGACTTTGCGTTGGGTTGGCGGCAAATCGGAAGCTACTGACGCAACACGGCGCGGTTAGTGTACTGGGCCCCATACACTTTATTTGCTGCTGTGTTACCCTGCGTGCAGAAAGGGTAACCCAATGTGAAAAAGTGTATAAATGTTAAGATAAACTGTGACCAAGAATTGAACTTCATCCCAATCAGTAGCTGATACCCCCTTTCCCAGGAGAAATCTATTCCTTTTCTCTAATAGATCATCAGGGGGCTCTGTATGGCTGATATTGTGGTTAAACCCCTCCCACAGAGTGATGTCATGACCATGGTTCTAACATCACACTGTGGGAGCTGTCCTCCTTTGCCCCCTTCTGTCCCCCTGTGTCTTCCTTGGCCCCCCTGTGTCCTCCTTTGTCCCCTTCTGTCCCCCTGTGTCTTCCTCCGTTCCCCCTGTGTCCTCCTTTGCCCCCTTCTGTCCCCCTGTGTCTTCCTTGGTCCCCCTGTGTCCTCCTTTGTCCCCTTCTGTCCCCCTGTGTCTTCCTTGGCCCCCCTGTGTCCTCCTTTGTCCCCTTCTGTCCCCCTGTGTCTTCCTTGGTCCCCCTGTGTCCTCCTTTGTCCCCTTCTGTCCCCCTGTGTCTTCCTTGGTCCCCCTGTGTCCTCCTTTGCCCCCTTCTGTCCCCCTGTGTCTTCCTTGGCCCCCCTGTGTCCTCCTTTGTCCCCTTCTGTCCCCCTGTGTCTTCCTTGGTCCCCCTGTGTCCTCCTTTGTCCCCTTCTGTCCCCCTGTGTCTTCCTTGGTCCCCCTGTGTCCTCCTTTGTCCCCTTCTGTCCCCCTGTGTCTTCCTCCGTTCCCCCCCATGTCTCCTCTGCTCCCCGTGTGTGTTATCAATTTGTGGCAGCGCGGCTTATCTAATCCATCAGTTCCAGCGGTGATCACAGACCTCCCCTCTCCCGCGTGGCTCCCCTAGTGATGGCTTCTGCTGATGGGCCCCCAATGGTCACTCCCCTCCCCTTGTCTCCCCCTAGGGGCCCATCTCACAAGAGTCATAAAACACGTGCTCTTCACCAGTGGTGGCGCTACACTGGGGCAGCCAAACGGAAAAAAAAAGAGTGGCAATGGAGTGAAAACGGATGCGATCGGCCGGTGATCAGATCCGTTTTCACAGATCCATTTGCCACTTTAACGCAAGTGTGAACCGGGCCTTACGTTAAAACTGAAAACCCAAAAAACAAAAAAGTTACAAAAACAAAGCGAACGTAAATAAGAAATAACAGGAAGCTCACAGCCCGCCGGTATCAGAGGCTTCCTCGCCGTTTGATAGCTTTGTCGGTGTGACGGTACAACAGAATAATACATGCCAGCGCTTTCATCTGCCTCCCATCATCAATATGCTGAACTAAGTCTTTGATAGATGAAAGGATTAAAGGGCCGATTTGTGACAATTATTATTTGCTGTACGACGCACGTTTGTAGGGGGTCTGAGGAAATTTCAGAACCGGTTTTATGTGATTTCTTCGCAAGTCTTCCCTTCACAAATTCCCGTGTATGATCTCCTCACGCCGCGGGTTAGAATACGACCGCGCGTTCAGCGTATTGTGCTACGACAATAAACATGCCGAAAAATGTATAGCATGAACAGAATCGCAATCCCACCCCGGCGTGGAAAGCAAGATATTTAGCCACAATGAAGATTTGGGCAATTCAGGTCTACGTGTTTATGGCGAGCTTTGTTTAAAACGATATACGTTTAGGCCTGCGTTTCCATCCACCCTCTGAAGTCAGCGCTTAGATTAAACTGTAACGTAAAGGGTCACTCCGCTTAGGTGTCATTATTTTTTATTCATTTAAATATTGCGGACAAATTATGCAGCACTGTACAGAGTTACAGTATATTGTCACTAACTGTCCCTCAGAGGGGCTCACAATCTAGTTCCTACCATAGTCCTATGTCTATGCATGTATCGTGTAGTGTATGTATCATAGTCTAGGGGCAAATTAGGGGAAGCCAATTAACTTATCTGTATGTTTTTGGGATGTGGGAGGAACCTGGAGTGCCTGGAGGAAACCCACACAGACAAGGGGAGAACATACAAACTCCTTGCAGATGTTGACCTGGCTGGGATTTGAACCAGGGACCCAGCGCTGCAAGGCAAGAGCGCTAACCACTATTCCACCTGTCCGCTCTCTTTTTCTTTAAAGTGAACTAGAGGTGAAAATAAACTGATGAGATAGAAAATTATATTTATCCTCCTGCTCCTCAAAATGACTTTTTTTTCAAGGGGAACTGAAGAGAGAGGGATATGGAGGCTGCCATGTTTATTTCCTTTTAAGCAATACCAGTTGCCTGGCAGCCCTGCTGATCCTCTGTCTCTAATACCATTAACCATAGCCCCTGAACAAGCATGCAGCAGACCAGGTGTTTCAGACTTTAAAGTCAGATCTGACAAGACTATCTGCATGCTTGTTCCTGGTGTTATTCAGATACTACTGCAGAGAAATAGACCAGCAGGGCTGCCAGGCAACTGGTATTGATTAAAAGGAAATAAATATGGCAGCCTCCGTATACCTCTTACTTCAGTTCCCCTTTAAGTATCCCAGGGTTTTCTTCTTTTATATTTAAACATTTACAAAGTAGGTTGAATGTTTCACAGTCTCTAATCAGTGGCAGCCTATTAAGAGTCCCAGAGTAAGACAAAGGTCAATAGTTCATGTATTTTATCTCTCCCTGCCCTCAGAAGTTGGATTCTGCCAGGAAAACTTTTATGGTTGTAATTTGCTTATCAGTGATGTTTACTGTATTCCTGACAAGGTACCAACAAGACAGAAGCTGTCACTTACATGCCTAGAATGTAACTCTTTCAGGCAGCAAAATAAAACAAGTAGAACAGCCTGGTTATTAATATGTTTAGCACTGTACAGACACATGTTTATCTCATCATGTCACATGTCGCCTCGGGTACACTGTGAGGAATTTTGCTGACTTCACTTTATTTCCGAAAATCAAAAAGGCTGAACAGCCTCGAGCAAAGTTTGGGGTTAATTTGCCGCCTAATTATGTGCATAAATGTATGCATTTGCATCGTTTTGCACATACATGAATTCATTTGGTATTACGGAATGATTCATGAAAACGTTTCCGCTGCCTCTCTTTGGTGGTTTAAGAACTCGATGAAGATCGGCAAGCGGCAGACGTGCTTTTGATATGTAAAGTAAACCCTCCTACGACTCTAATCTGTTTTTCTTGTGTTTGTTTTTGCTCAGAAAATAAACAAGCAAAAAAAAAAAAACTGAACAAAAACAAAATAAGCCTGACCTTTGCCAAAGCCTTTCAAGCCCCCATCTGTCGGCGCTGATAAGGAGCAGAGGGAGACCCTGTGAGCCTGGGGCCTCCCCTAGCTCTAACGTCAGCTCGCTATAGCTGTCAGCAATAGGTAGCTGTGTCTACAACATGATCTCGCCCTCCTAGCCAGGCATAGTACTTAGTGCTGGTGGGTATGGGACCTCTTTGGGAAAAGGTCCAATTGATGGGGCACCAGGAAATCCAGGGAAATGGTTTTATGTGATCACTCTCATTTCACTATCTGTAGGCCCATACACACGTCGGATTTATTTAAACGACGAGTCGTTTGGACGTCACGTCGTTCAATCGTTCGGACGCCAAATCGGGCGTGTGTACAGTCCGTCGTTCAGCTGATAAGACTGGTTTTGAGCGATCCGCCAGGCGGACTGTACACACGCCCGATTTGGCGTCCGAACGACTGAATGACGGGACGTCCAAACGACCCGTCGTTTAAAAAAATACGACGTGTGTATGGGCCTTATCTCTATCACTTCTTATCTGTCCAACCATCCAT
This sequence comes from Hyperolius riggenbachi, assembly GCF_040937935.1. Classification (NCBI taxonomy): domain Eukaryota; kingdom Metazoa; phylum Chordata; class Amphibia; order Anura; family Hyperoliidae; genus Hyperolius; species Hyperolius riggenbachi. The sequence continues at coordinate 8,931,146 of NC_090650.1, forward strand.
CTATCTATACATCGTCCATCTATCCCAGTGCTGGGAAAACTACGGCCTGCTGGGCGGCCAGATTCCTTTCCCAACTCCCTCCTGGCACGTCACATGACGCTGCTGTAGCCATGGTGACACAACGCTGAGGGTGGCGATCAGGTGAGGCGAAAAAAAGGAGAGGAAAGTGGCCGGTGGTTGGCAGCCTGTGGCCTAGGCCATGTAAAGTTAACCCGGCCCTGATCTATCCCATCTATCATAGTCACACCAGATCTTTAAATGACACCAACGAACAAGCGCTCTTTTGTTCCTCCTCCCGTCTCTATGGAAACAGTACACACCACTCACCTATACACACCCATAGTATGTCGCTCATTGCCACTCATTGCCCTCAGGATTACACTCAATCCTTATCAGCGAAAAATCTATCCCTCGTTTTTTTCGCCTGTCTATATTGCTTCCTGTCCGTCCATCAATGCATACATCTTCCCTATATATGGATAAACTTAAAGAGGCCCTGTAGTGACACATATTAGAATGCAGTAAAATATTCAGGATACCCACTTTCATGGTTATTTTACAGATTTTGACATCAGAAATAATTCTTGCAGCTAAATATTGATGTATAATGTATGTAGCCCCGCCTTCCCAGTGATGTTTAGCCTAGGCTGTTTAGCTATGCAGAATTCCCCTCTGGGAGACCAGGTGTATTTTATTCTGCCTTTGGAATTCTCAGTAAATGAACACTCAGCAGAGATCACCCAGCAGAGACAGTACTAAAGATGTCCCCGCCTGTGATACATTTCAGAAAACAAACACTGACTAAATCACTCATAAATTAATATTGTAAAAAAAAACAAAAACATTTTTTCTTTATGTTATTTTTACTACAGTTCCTCCTTGTCCTCTTTGACTTGCAAGTCGACGGCAACTACACCTGCGCAGCCCTGGCCACGCGTATTCTTCTTTGCGTTGCCGTCTGCAATAGCGTCCTGCAGGACAGGAACGCGAAGGGGGATACTCGTGGCCAGGGCTGCGCAGGTGCAGTTGCCGTCGACTTACAAGTCAGCGGTAACTAAACTGCACCGTGGCGGGATAATGGAGGATTGGTGAGGAACGGCGCGGGACAGGGCGGCTGCAGGGCGCTGGCAGAAGCACCAGGTAAGTGACACTCTTTGTTTTAGGTCAATCTTCAGTTACACTTTAAAGAGGAACTCCAATGAAAATAATGTAATAAACAAAGTGCTTCATTTTTACAATAATTATGTATAAATGATTTAGACAGTGTTTGCCCATTGTAAAATCTTTCGTCTCTCATATTTACATTCTGACATTTACCAAATGGTGACATTTTTACTGCTGGCAGGTGATGTTAGTGGAAGTAGCTGCTGCTTGCTTTTTTTAGCAGTTGGAAACAGCTGTAAACAGCTATTTCCCACAATGCAATGAGGTTCACAGACAGGAAACTGCCAGGATCATGGTCCTGACATCACACTGTGGGAGGGGTTTCACCACAATATCAGCCATACAGAGCCCCCCGATGATCCGTTTGAGAAAAGGAAAAGATTTCTCCTGGGAAAGGGGGTATCAGCTACTGATTAGGAGGAAGTTAAATTTTTGGTCACGGATTCTCTTTAACTACTCTACGACCAGCTGACGCCAAAGGGGCATGACAGCGGCGGCAGCCCCAGGACCACCTAACGCCAATTGGCGTCTAGTCCTGGGGCTGCACTTTGCAGGAGATCGCGCGCAGGCTGCGCGTGCATCTCCTTCTCGGGGGATGGAGCCCCGCCCCCTCTTCAGTCTCCGAGCAGCTATTGCCACTCAGGAGACTGTTAGATGGCGTAATCGCCGTCTATTTACACAGTGCAGCGCTGTGATCAGCAGCAGCGCTGCACTGCACGGCGGACAGCTGTGTGACTTGGCTGTCCCCCTGGGGGACAAGAGAGTGATCGGCTCTCATAGGCAGAAGCCTATGACAGCCGATCACGTGATTGGCCGGCTGGGGGGAGGGAGGGGATTGGAGAGAAACATAGGAAGGAAAAAATAGTAAAAAATCATTAAAAAAAGTGAACATAAATATTGATAAAAAAAATAAACACTAGGGGGAGTGATCAGACCCCATCAACAGAGAGCTCTGTTGGTGGGGAGAAAAGGGGGGATCACTCGTGTGCTGTGTTGTTCGGCGCTGCAGCTGTGCCTTAAAGCTACAGTGGCCAATTATCAAACAAACAGCCTGGTCTTTAGGGGGGTTTACCACTGTGGTCCTCAAGTGGTTAAGCGTTAAACATCAGCTCATTACAACTGCCAGTAGCTCTATAGCTGCAATATGGGCCATTATACTTCGGTGGGCTGTGGCCCATTTTCTAGAAACATCACATTTCAGCCAGGAAATCTTTAACTAATACAATTGTCGCCCCCATTTAGAGTCCAGAATTGCCAGGCAGCCCTCCTTACATCTGGCGGGGCCATTCTGAATACATGATATCGACTGTTCCGATCACAAAGCGTCACGGGAGGCCATTGAATAGAGTTTAAAGGACAGAACCCCCCTAAAAGATGACGGATCTATATGGTATAGCCTGATTTCATATCATTACTGTGTGGTGCAATTAAGCCACATGCTGTTCTATGTTTCCCGCACAAAGTCTTATAATAGGAGATCACAACGTAGCAGAAAAGCAGCACATTGTGTGCCTGGTGTCGGCTGCTTGCTTTGAAAAGGAGAATAAAAAAACTATTGTTGGCGATGCTTTATCTTACAGCCCGACTGTATGATGTGATATAGGAACAAATGACAATACATTTAAAAGTGGTACCCAGAAAAAAAAACATAGAAATTAAAAGCCCAACAAAAAATACTTTTGTATATTGGATAAAAGGCTCAGAACATCGTTTGTGTTTGTACTGCTGTCTGTATCCCTGCTCACTACCTGATCATGAGACCGTTATGGACCCGCATGATCAGTGGGCTCCGGTGAACAGGAAATGAGCGGCAATAACAAATACTTCACAGGGGGTATGATTCACCTTCCCTGTCCATCCAAACAATGTATTTTTTGTTGCTGTTTATGACTCTTTTTTCACACTTCCCATTTAGGATAAGAAGTAAGCAAGGTTTTCCCAAAGGAAGACTCTAATAGTTATAAAAATGAGTTTCCGCACTTAATATGTATGGAGTTGGGCTTTAAAATCCCAGTCAGACCACCTCCCCTCTATCGTGCCTCTTCTAGGCACTGTATTGGCCTGAGGAAGCGGGCTTAGATCCGCGAAACGTGTTGGTAGTGTTTAATAAATATTTTTGAGATATGTGACTGTCATTATTGAGGTAAGCCACCTCCTCCTTTTTATATTTTGGTGTTTACAACTTAGTTTTATATACCTTTGGGCGCTTCTTCTCCTTTGTTGTGCTGTTTATACCCCCCTCCCAACCAATTCTTGAGGTCTGGAGGGGCACTGTCTCAGCCCCACATGGTCTACACCATTACATGGGCTATAGATCGTTTTACCTCTAGAGAGTGACCACGTCCAGTCGGACACCCCGAGTGGAGTCGGGTCTAACATCTCCACCTGCTATAAGTGGTCGGTTGCCACTCTATGCCACCCTCCTTTGTGAGTAATACTCCACCACACAAACAATTACACTCTGTTTGTAGCTACATTTTGCACTATTTGGGCTCTCGTTGTCTCTGTTCTTTTTTTCAAGGTGCCAAGACCAATATCAGAAAGAATCGCCACGTTTCCCCATCCCCTAACCTTGTACTTACCTACAGGGATTCTCACTATCAAAGTTGATGGCGCACCTTGGACCTTTCCAGTGGTGCTCGTAATGGCCAAAAAACGTAGTTTCGCAAATTTCGCAAAGTTTTTCGTATCGTAAAACTTTGCATTAAACTTTACGTAGTACTTTACGAAGTTACGGGTACAGCGTAATTACGGCTACGGTACTACACGTGTAAATGAAATTGCGTAACGTAATTTTGCAATGCTTAACTTGCCAATGCGCATAATATATATTAATGCGTACAATCATTCTCATGGTGCGTATAAACATACGCATGAAACAGCGCATGCACGTCTATAATATAACATGCCCGCATGCGGAAATTTGTAAGCGTACATCAATACAAATACGCGTCAAAAGATACTAAATGACTAATTTTGTAATGAACCGTAATTTCGTGAAGTTACGAAGTCATGCGAAATTTCGATACATAATTGCGGTTCACACAGACACAGGACGCTGAGACACAGGGGTTTTATTATCCCTCCTGGCGGTCTATTAAAAACCGCCAGGGGGCAGCGCTGGCTTTTTTTAATTTATTTTTTTAAATCATGTAGCGAGCCTAGGGCTCGCTACATGATAGTCGCTGCTCAGCCATGGCGACGGGGCGGGATGACGTCACCGACGGGGATATCGGCGAATCGGCGCGGGGCGGCGGCGAACCGTGTGCTGACGCAACTAGCAAAAATTGCGCAAATCGGCCCAGCAGGTCCTGAGAAAACCTCCTGCGCGGCTTACCCCGAACTACGTTTGGGGTTACCGCCAGGAAGGTTATAGAGGATGTGCAGCATGGGACAATAAAATGATGACTGATGGGAGTTCAAGCCAAACTAAACCAGAAACTGTGGAAACATTTTTTTCCGAAGGCAGACATATTAAAGAGAAACCGTGACCAAGAATTGAACTTCATCCCAATCAGTAGCTGATACCCCCTTTCCATGAGAAATCTTTACCTTTTCTCAAACGGATCATCAGGGGGCGCTGTATGGCTGATATTGGGGTGAAACCCCTCCCACAGTGTGATGTCAGGAGGACCATAGTTCTGACATCAGATTGTGGGAACCTCGTTGCATTGTGGGAAATAGCTGTTTATAGCTGTTTCCAATTGCCAAAAAAGCAAGCAGCATCTCCTTCCAGTGACATCACCTGCCAGCAGTAAACATGTCACAATGTGATAAATGTTAGAATGTAAATCAAGGAAAGGAAAGATTTTATAAACACTGACTTAATCATTTAAGCATAATTATTGTAAAAATGAAGCTGTAACATCCTTACCTTCCAGCGGCAGGTCCCGCGGCGTCTCCGGCGTGGTCCAGGCGAACAGCGGGGTTTCAGTGTCGACATCCTCCGGCAGCATCCCTGGCGTCCCTGCGGCAGTGAGTTCCGGCGCACGCATGTGCACTACTGTCAGTCGGGCGCGCGCAAATTCTAAAGAGCCTTATAGGCTAAGGAGGAGGATCTGACTGATGTCAGCAGTGATGTCACTCATGACATCACTTTTTGAGAGCGGTTGTCTGTAGTTATCATGTGTATTTAAGGTCTGAGCTGTTCAGTCATTCCTTGCCTTTGATACTAATCATTTCACTGGTTCCTAGCCTAGATAGCTTCCTTGAGCTACATTCATATATTGTGTAGACGCACAATATATATGTACTCCAGTCAGTCAGTCTTTATTATTTTTGTATATATTCTCGTAATATTATTGTAACATCTCATTGTATATTATCTGTGTACCGACTTTTGCCTGCCTCTTGACCTCACTTCTGTCTAGTCCTTCTGTACCGCTGCCATCTGATACACGGACGTGTACGACTCGGCCTGTCCCTGACTACGTTATTGCCTAATTCTTACCCTACGACTGACATCTGACTTTCGTGCATGATTTAGCCTGGTTACTGACTTCCATTCTCTTTACGACTTTGTACCTCGATATCTCTGAAATTGTGTACGACTTCAGACTACGCTTATTTCTGTGGTTGACTAGAACCAGTCACACTACCAACACGCAGAGAAGCGTGACAGAAGCACTTTTGTTCATTACATTATTTTCACTGCAGTTCCTCTTTAAGGGCTGGTGCAGAGACATTTTCCTATGACTTTGGAACTCAGGTGGTCGTGTGTTGTACAGCAACACATGATATCTGTCATTCTTTATTGTTGTTCCCCATTGCAGTGCTGCCCCCATAAATTTTGTGGCACTGTTGATGCTCTAGTCTAGACTCTAGACTAGTGTTGGGCGAACACCTGGATGTTCGGGTTCGGGAAAGTTCGCCGAACATGGCCGCGATGTTCGGCATGTTCGGGCCGAACCCCGAACTCCCTGAACATCCCGCTTTTGGGGGCCCTATGGGGTCGCAGGCATAAGGGGGGAGCATGCCCCGATCGCGGGGGGGGGGGGGGGGGTCGGAAATTCCCCCCACCCCCTCCGCTAGTGCTCCCCCCTCTGCCCGCTTCCCCATACAAAAGTTTAATAAAGTAAAACAGTACCGGTCCGGTGCGGTGGTAGTGGGTGGGCGGCACTGTTTAGTGAGTGACTGAGGAGGAGGAGTCCGGAGAGTGACGCGTTGAGGGAGGCCGGGCAGGGGGCGGTTCAGCAGTAGTACCGTACTACTGCTGAACCGCCCGCTGCCCGGCCTCCCTCAACGCGTCACTCTCCGGACTCCTCCTCCTCAGTCACTCACTAAACAGTGCCGCCCACTGCCAGCCACCCACTACCACCGGACCGGTACTGTTTTACTTCATTAAACTTTTGTATGGGGAAGCGGGCAGAGGGGGGAGCGCTAGCGGAGGGGGTGGGGGGAATTTCTGACCCCCCCCGCGATCGGGGCATGCTCCCCCCTTATGCCTGCGACCCCATAGGGGGGCAGTATTCGGCCGAACAGGGCCCTGTTCGGCCGAACAGGGGCCCTGTTCGGCCCTGTTCGCGGCCATTTAGTAGTTCGGGGCGAACCCGAACTTAAAAGGCCGAACACCATCAGGTGTTCGGCCGAACTCGAACATCACCCGAACAGGGTGATGTTCTGCAGAACCCGAACAGTGGCGAACACTGTTCGCCCAACACTAGTCTAGACCAGCACGGGGCAAACAATAGTCCTGCAAATCTGGCCTGCCAATAGGCGGTTGGATTCCTCTCCCCCTCCCCCCTTGTAGAGTGACGAGTGACTAAGACGCCGCATCCCCGTGGCAGAATGCTGTATTTAAACCCCCCAAATACCAGGGCAAAATTTCACGACTTTCCAAGTTGTGGATTTTGCTGCCCGGGGAGGCAGAGCTTAGCTCTGTAGCTCTGCCTCCATTAGGGTCAATCCCCACTGATCGCCGCCTCTCCCCCACCCCTCTCAGTGAAAAAAAGGCCTCTCATAGGAAGCGCTCCCCACATTCTGCCCCGGGGATTTGGGGGGTTTAATGACAGGGTTCTGCCGTGGGGATGCAGCATTTTAGCACTGGTGATATTGCAGAAGATGAATGTCAAATAGAGATGGTTTGAACGGTTCGCCGGCGAACGGTTCCTGGCGAACTTCCGTGGCGATCCGGGAACTTTTCCGGAAGTTCGGTTCGCCCCCATAGTGCATCATGAGGGTCAACTTTGACCCTCTACATCACAGTCAGTAGGCACATTGTAGCCAATCAGGCTACACTCCCTCCTGGAGCCCCACCCCACTTATAAAAGGCAGGCAGAGTCAGGCATTGGACTCACTCGTGTGCCTGCAGTAATTAGAGAAGGGAGAGCTGCTGCCAGACTCTCATAGGGAAAGCTTAGTTAGGCTCTTGTAGGCTTGTTAGCTTGCTCCTGGCTGATTGTTATTGCTAAAAAAAGCACCCCACAACAGCTCTTTTGAGAGTTAATCTTGTTCTTGTGATCTATTTTTTTTGTGTGTGTGTGTGTGTGGCCCACTTGCATTATATACAGCCCTGTCAGTCAGTGTCACTGTGCCTGTCTGTGTGTGACAGGTGCACATGTAATACCCATCCCTGCATATACCCTACTACCTGTTGTGTTCACTTCAGTGCACCCACCTACCTACGTGAGCACACGCAGTGTGATATATCACTCCGTGTATACCTGTTAACTGCACCTGTGTGACTGACTGCACATTGTATTAGTCAAGTCAGTGCATACCTTTCACTTCATCCCCCCCAATATGGAAAAAACAAAAGGCAGAAGCAGGCAGGTCTGTTCGAGGTCACTCTGTCATGATTTCGTGTGGCCCGCGACCAAAGTACAGTGTTCAGAAGAAGGCACTTGCCATAAACCCCCAATATTGTCAGGACGTAGTTGACTATTTAACACAGAACACCTCATCTTTCTCAGCTTCTGCACGGAACCATGACATATCTTCCTCCTCCTGCTCTGATTCTGGCACCCCACTTAACACTCAGTCGGCAGCCATCACCAAAGTGCCATCACCCCAGGTCTCATCGGTGTGGAAATTTTTTTGTGTGTCTGCCTCAGATGAGAGCAATGCCATCTGTACTCTCTGCCACCGAAAATTGAGCCGTGGAAAGACCAAGACCCGCGTAGGGACAACTTCCTTACGAAGGCACTTGATTACAAAGCACAAATTGCAATGGGATGACCACCTGAGGAAAAGCAGCACACAAAAGCAAAGCCACACATCGCAGTGGAAGAAATGCAATTATTTCTCAAAAAAGGCGATACCCAAACTGTATTGTGATGTTTAAAGGCAAGTGGTGACATCTCTGGCACACAGCGTTGGGTCAAGGGTCCATCTGACCACGTGGTCTGCAAAGTACGGTCAGGCCTACCTGAAGACTAAGTTACTCCCCACACACAGCATCTCTGCCTGCACGCCGTGTGACTGCCTGCCCCAAGACTAAGACGGTCCCCACACCGCATCTCTGCCTGCAGGCCGCTAGACTGCCTTCTCCGCCACCACCAACAGGGTCCAGGACTCCAGGCGTATTCCTGAATTTTTAATTTTTAAGGCCGCTGCTAGCAGCAGCCGCTATAATAATTTTTCTGGTGTGTGTACATGCCTGCCTAATTTTCGTAGCTGCACTGCGGCTGCAACAACAAAACAAAAGGCATGTACATAGGCCAATTCCCCTTTGTGATAGTTACCTTGCCGCCGTGAAGGGGCTTGCGTATCACAATGAAGCAATGACCGCTGGCTATATGAGTGTCTCGGGGGGGGGGGGGGGGTGTTCACTCACAATAAGGTTGTTGCTTCATTGACCAAATTCGATCAGCTGGACAGTCACTGTTCTGTCATTCAGCTACCTCAGCCCGGCGACCATATGGGCTTGAAAACCGCCACGGCCTGCACTCTGGCCATGGTGTGCACCAGTCCAGCACGGATGTCACTACGCAAACAGCTGGTAACTCGCGGTGCGTTACACAGTGAGTTTGGTGTGTCAGTATGAAGCAGTACTCTAATTACACTCCCTGATTGATGTATACACATGCAAGATGTTTTAAAGCACGTTCTGCCTGCAATTTAGCATTCAATGTGATTTCTGTCCTCAAAACGCTGCTTTTCGTCAAATCCACATTTTTCCCCGGGACTTTGGCCATGTATCCCACTCCGCTCCGCCATGCCCCCCTCCAGGTGTTAGACCTCTTGAAACATCTTTTCCATCACTTTTGTGGCCAGCATAAATTTTTCTAGTTTTCCAAGCTCGCCTCCCCATTGAAGTCTATTGCGGTTCGCGAAAGTTTGCGCGAACCGTACTTTCGCAGGAGGTTCGCGAACTAGGTTCGCAAACCAAAATCGGAGGTTTGGGCCATCTCTAATGTCAAATAAGAATAGGATTTTTATAAGGCTTCAGACTCTCTTTTACACACTGTGACATTATGCTGGGATTGGTTTTCTTTTGCTGTAGTATAAAAAGTATAACAATTTTTAATCCTCCTGTCAGATTCGTTTTCTCTTTCCTTGTTTCTTCATTGGGTTATTTCATTACACATCACACAGCTGGCAGATCCAGATCATTTAGCAGACTTTAAATATATTATGGAGGAAAGTGGATTAGGAGTGATACATAAAACCAGCCGGGGGATATGAATATCTCACGGCTCTGGACGGCATTCAGGCTGATGCGGGGGAGAGGAAAACTGAGCCTCGGAGCCACAGAAAATCCCACCATGCAGGAATCCGGCAAATGACCCCTAATGTGAGCTGAGGCCACCAGATAGCCAGCTCAGACTAAGTGCTGGTCCATGTTGTGTGACAGGGAAGGGAAAGGGGGGGAAGTGACCACACCCATGACACAGGAAGCTGTGTGACCATGCCTATGACACAGGAAGCTGAGTGACCACACCCATGTCACAAGAAGCTGAGTGACCATGCCTATGACACAGGAAGCTGAGTGACCACACCCATGACACAAGAAGCTGAGTGACCACACCCATGACACAGGAAGCTGAGTGACCACACCCATGTCACAAGAAGCTGAGTGACCACACGCTGTAGCTGGGTCTTGTAATAAATGCGGTTTTTAGTTTGCCTGTTTAATATATATGGCTGGGTTACACTAGAGCCCATACTGGATCATTTTCTGCAATGGACGTCATGTTATGTTAAGTCTAGGACCCAATAACACATGTCCGTTGTGGTGATGAAAAGCAGAGTCCTGTCGTCCACAGCTCTTCTGGACAACGGATGTAATGCTGACATGCCTTAGATAGCATACTATCTGTGGCATGTACGTTACACTGGACACCAAAATCCATGCATGGACACATTGCATGTGCTGTGACTGTCCAAATGATCAGATCAACCACGATCCCCCAGCACTTACCTATTTCTGGTGTGCAGGGGATGTGTTGGTGATTGGGATGTGCAGTTGCAGTAGGGATCTGAATGGTCTCTACCTCCTTGCACCAGAACAAGGAGGTCCCCCAGCTTCAGCAGGGTAGGGGGGGCAGTGCCAGCCCATGTGCTGTAGTTCCTCCTCATTAAACATGCAACAGCATATAAGCGGTATTACGTGGCGCACCATGGTAGCCAAGAAGATCACAGTGTCGTACTTTGTCCAACACATTGATCCACTTAGGTTGATGCTGTGCCGTACAAGACCTGGTGACAGATTCTCTGGTGGCAAGCCCCAGTGCACCCACGTAATATTTACATTTTGTGGATAGGACCAGCGGCAATCAAAGAGTCAGACTTAGTCAGACTTGGGGCATCTAGCATCAGCCATTTTCCTCTAGCAGGACTATGTCCAACATTGGGCCTACACGGGAAAAGGCCATTTTCAGACATATTCCGACGTAGGATTGGAAAGGGTGACATAGGCAAACGAAGGGGGGGGGGGGGATTACAGCTGACCAGAATCCCCCCTCAGACCAGGGCTGTTGCAGTGTCTGGGGACAGGCACAAGTTGAGACACCAGAATATCTGCAGGCATCCTGCAGTTTAAAGCACTGCCCCCTTTCTTTCCCTTCTACAGTTGACTTTGGATGTAGCAGCAGCTGTATACAGAGCATGGAGCACCAGAGTGTGTACAGAGCATGGAGCAGCAGCGTGTGTACAGAGCATGGAGCACCAGAGTGTGTAAAGAGCATGGAGCAGCAGTGTATGTACAGAGCATGGAGCAGCAGTGTATGTACAGAGCATGGAGCAGCAGTGTATGTACAGAGCATGGAGCAGCAGTATATGTACAGAGCATAGAGCAGCAGTATATGTACAGAGCATGGAGCAGCAGTATATGTACAGAGCATGGAGAAGCAGTATATGTACAGAGCATGGAGCAGCAGTGTATGTACAGAGCATGGAGCAGCAGTGTATGTATAGAGCATGGAGCAGCAGTATATGTACAGAGCATGGAGCAGCTCTGGGGAACTTAACAGAGTCAGGTATGAGCAGAGCCCTGTGCCCTGCTGTGTGAATGCTTCACTTTCCCCTTCATTACCAATGTCAGCTGTCCTCATTATTATCTGCATACAAACTACTCCTAAACAATCCCATTGTCGATCGTGAGCAGATCGGACATTTAGGAAATAATTGTCAGATCCTGTCAGACGAGAAATTGCATTATGTGTACCCAGCATGATGTCCTACCCATATTATTATACTGTATTGTGTGTGGTTGAGAGAGACCTTTCAGGAATCCCCCCCCTTGAAAATCCTGGGTTTGCCCCTGGGTGAAGAGGAAACTCTGCATAACTTTGGACTATCAATAGACAGGATTAGGTGTCTCTTCCCACCATGAATGATTCTTGGTACTTCATCATCTCCTAAAATGTATGGTGACAGATGTGATGTCCATCATGTATGAGAAGAACCCGCATTTCTTATCACCACATCATACACAGCGCCCAAGAAATAATTACCCTTCCTGACAAACGCACGGATTGAGTGCTTACAGTGTCGAGAAATGTTTTTATCAAATACATCATTTGCTAAACTTGTTAAGGTTTTAATTAGCTCCATACAGCACCTTGTAAAGCATTTCTCCCCCCTTTCCCATCCTTATCATATAGGGAAGTATTCCGAATTGTAACCTCACTGATAATGAAACACATATCGCCTTCCATTGTGGACTGACATTGTCAAGGCGAGTCATTATAATTACATAGTGGCTGTTGAAATAAATTAGCATTTGCATAAAATGCATTAGGAGTAAAATCGCTGTCATCTGTTGTTCCTGCGCTAATTTATGGATAAAACAGCCAAGAGTTAATCTCTGAACTTTTATCAGATATTGACATGGGGGTTTACAACGCGGCTGCTGGCGCCTTCGCTAATTAAGGTCTTTGGATTTTAATTATCATTACATTTTTGTATTGTCACCAAGCAGCGCCGGTCAGAAGCAAGGAAAACAAAAACTTCTGTTGGAGAGTCTGTAGAGTTACACATTCCAACGGCTGCCTCTGAAATAGTCAGTATCCTTGGATGCAATTAAAGAAATAACGCCCAATATTCATTTAAGTGAACCAGAGACGAAGCACCCTCATGTATTTTACCATATATATCAGTGGGAACATTAGAGAAAACACCTACCCTGCTTTCTGTTTCATTATTTACTGTTCAGCCTGCTTCTTATCAGCCCAAATAAAATCCCCGACTGAGCATTCAGTCTGGCTTTGCTATAATGACTCAGCTATAATGATTCCTGAGCAGAGCCACAAGGGGGCAGGCTTGGGCTTGAAAAGACCGCACAGAATACAGACTCAGCTATAATCATTCCTGAGCAAAGCCAGACTGAATGCTCAGTCGGGGATTTTATCAGGGCTGATAAGAAGCAATCTGAACAGTAAATAATGAAACAGAGAGCAGGGTAGGTGTTTTCTCTAATGTTCCCATTGATATATATGGTAAAATACATGAGGGTGCTTCGTCTCTGGTTCACTTTAGCAGTGAAGAGTGAGGTTTTGCACTCACAAAATGTTCGGTAGTATTTTGCATACAGTGTAATATAATTTGAGACAATGGTCCATATGCAATTCACTTTTTCTCTTCACATACAGATTTTTTTTTCTTTTTCGATATGAAAATAGATAATTTTTACAGTAAAAATTCAAGAAAAATAGTTTATTTTAGCGGAAAATTTCAAGAACTTATTAGGAAATGATTTTTTTGATGGCATTTTCGCTCAAAAATCAAATGTTATATTATTTTCACGAAATTACTGTGAAAAGAATGTCATCATTTTTGACCATCAGTGCTCCGTATGCAGTTTTGCACTTGCACTTTGTTTCCAATTAACCTCCATCATCCTTATTTTCACACATTTATTATGTTGCCTATTTGCACAAAATTGTATGAATTGTTCTATGATAAGGTTTTTTTTTTTTTTGCAATCATCTGCAAATGAATTTTCACCTGTACGTCATTGAAACAGACTTCCATATTTTTTTTTCCTGTGCCCGTTCTAATTAATTAAAATTGATTGACTAGGATTATTATTACTGCCTAATTCTATTGTGATTAAGATCAGGCTCAACAATTGAGGTTCATGGAATTATTATTTTGTATTTCTCTGATTCTGGAGTCAATCTCATGACCTCATGCTTTACAGTCAGGGGCAGTACCTCTGGAATTTCTCAGATTATTGATTGATGAATTGAGAATTAAAATAAATTACCTCACTGGCCCTGCCCCCTCCACCTATATTTTTTTTTATGGATTTTAATCAAATGCTGCAATATTTTCAATTACAATGTATTATTTGAATCATCCTCTGGTTTAGTGCTGTATTAGGATAGTCCCTTTCCTTTCTCTGTGTTATGTGATAGCCCCAGTTATCCTTCACATATGCCAGATAAATTACACCACAATTTAAATGTATGGTGCTTGTGCATTTGTTTTTTGAAAAATAGAGTTTGTGTGTGCTCTGTTACATATTTATGCCATAGATAGAGAGTTTCCCTACTTCCTATAGCTATAAATTGTTGTATATTAGTATGAAGCCCCGCCCTACCTTTGATGTTTACCGTATGCTGCTCTGGGAGACTAGGCATTGTTTTCACTGGCTTTGGAACTCTCAGTATACAAACATTCCGCAGAGATCATCTGACAGAACTAAAAATGTCAGTGTATAAATCATGGAGAGGAAAGATTTTACAGTGGGCAAGCACAGACAAAATAATAGTTTAAAAAATAAGCAATTTTATCCATTCAATATTTTAAGTACAGTTCTTCTTAAACTTGTGCTTTAAGGTTAGGGTTAGATGAACCCACACTAGAAAACGTGAGCTTTTTAGGTGATTATGCATTTTGTTACGACTCATGTACAAATTATGATTAAGGTATGTGCCAAACATGTTTTTCAAACCCTAAAATGAATACAGGACGAGGACAGGTACACTTAAAGTGGACCCGAACTCAGAACTTCCTCTATGCTCTAAAATACCAACAGCATAATAACCTTTGTTACAGCTGATACAAATCATGCAGTACATCTGTAGTGTTTCTACTTCCTGTGTTCGTGGAAGCAGACATAGGGTTAACACCCTGCATTTACAAATTAGCTGCTCTGCCAAGGCAGCCAGCTGACAAGGCTGAGAGATCAAACTACACTTGTGATTGGACACAGATGAAAGGGAATTAGACAGGCTAAACTCTCTAAATACATACAGGATGCATTTCTCTATATTTCCTTCTGCCCTGTGCAAGAGTTCAGCTCCACGTTAAGTACATTCATGTTATATAAATGTGCATGTCATTTTGAGAGATAGGCATTTTCCTTCAGTCATGATGTTGCGTATCATCTCGCTGGACAATGTGCTGCAATCATACGTTGTGACATCACAGGCGGCAGCCGCTACGCAGGGAGACAATGCCAGACAATGCGCTGTTACCTGCAGATCGCACAGCTCTGCTGGCTCGGGCTGGGCGGCCTTCTCCATGGCAGATGGCTTTGCAGTAAATTGTTATGTATAATGAATATTGTTATCAGCCCTTGGAAAGCCTGGAAACAAATGATTGTTCTTGGCAGAAAGGAAAATGAGGGGAACGAGTGGTGGAGTCCACGCTCTTACAATCCATCAGAGTCTGAAGCTTTTTCTTCTTCTAGAAAAGAACAGCTTTTCCTTCTTAAAACAGAAGGTATTCGCAGGTCATCCCTTCCAGCAGGCCCACAATGCATTTCTCCAGGATGACGCCATGCAAACCAATCTTTAGTGGCCCTGTAGACCCGGCAATCGTCCAGAACTTCAGCCTTGTAAACTGGCTAAACTTAAAATTTAGCAGCCAGTGTTAGGAGCTGCATGTTAGGAAGGAGATTTACTGATATAGGGGTATTTTAACCACTTGACCACTGAGGGGTTTTTACCCCTTTAGGACCAGAGCAATTTTCACCTGTCAGGGCTCCTCCCATTATTTTGCCAATAACTTAATCACTTCTAATCACAACAAAATGATCTATATCTTGTTTTTTTCACCACCAATTAGGCTTTCTTTGGGATGTACAATATGCTAAAAATTATTTTATTCTAAAAGCATTTTAATTGGAGTTATAAGAAAAAAAAAATGAAAAGAATCATTATTTCTCAGGTTTTGGCCATTATAGTGTTAAAATAAAACGTTCTACTGTGGATAAAAGCCACACATTTTATTTGCACATTTGTCCCGGTTATTGCAACATTTAAAACATTTCCCAATCACAATGTTTGGCGCCAATATTTTATTTGGAAATAAAGGTGCATTTTTTCAGTTTTGCGTCCATCCCTAATCACAAGCCCGTAAATTAAAAATTAACAGTAATATACACTCTTGACATAAATATTAAAAAAGTTCGGTCCCTAAGATAAATACTTATAAATATTTTTTTTTTATATATCATTTTTTTTCCTATACAAAAAAAAAAGAGAAAAGTACTATGGGAGGGTGTGGAATGGAAATAGTTAATTATAAAAGTCAGTGTTGGGATTTTTACTAAATAAAAGTGCATTTTGGCGTGATTTACTATTTGGCCAAAAGATGTCCTCAGTCATTATTTCCGATTTACGTACGTAAGGACGTGAATCGGAAGTAATGTGTGTCACTGTGACTGCAGGAAGATACAATGAATGCAGGCATCTCATACCCCGGCGTTCATTGAATCCGGGACTTAGATTAATGGATGGGAACTGCGATCCCATTCATTCATCTCTCCACTAACGGGTGACGATGGGAGTGTGCGCCGCCACCCGCTGCTGAAGACTTATATTCACGGCCCGGGTACTTCAAGTGAAGTTTTGCCGGGCCGTGAATATACTGCACAAGATGCAGTAAGTAGTTAAAAATGCTCATATATTACTCAATTTTTCTCTTTGATCGTCCGTTCTATTCTATAATTTTATCGGTTTGACATAGAAATTATTCTGATCAATTGATGGAAATTGGCTAATAGCTGATAGATTAGATAATCAATTGGAAATAAGCTTTATAGCGGGATTGTCAGTCATAAAATCAAATTCCATTTACCCACCACTCTGTGTTTATTATGCAGCCTGCAACCTCACCCTGCATTGTGCACATTCCAAATTAATCATACATGTTTATGCTGTAATAAATCTTATCTCTGCCATCCTGGCTCTGTTTGGTACATTGCCGATGAGAAGGAAGCTTGTTATACAATATACAATACAATAACATTTCTATAGCGCTTTTCTCCCATAGGACTCAAAGCGCTTAGGCTTCCCTTCCTACATTCCTGCTCCTCACTGATTGGCTGAGGGCATTTCAGTGTGACAGGCTGAGGCTAAGAAGGGAAATAATACACCTCACCCATCTACAGAAGCTGCTACAATACGATCTATGCCGTGCTCACACGTGTTTATAAAGCAAACTAGACATGACAGTGCAGCTTCTAGGAGAACAAAAAGAGTAAAGGGAGGGAATAACATCAGAATTGGCTTCAGTCAGAGGTAGTAAAGATGGAAAATGCCTGAAACAGTTTTCTCTTTATTTACTATATAAAATTCACTGAAATCAAAATGTAGACAGTGCAATACATGTGTTATGTAAGTAGAACAAGTATTTATCTACTTATATATACAGTGGGTTGCAAAAGTATTCGGCCCCCTCGAAGTTTTCCACATTTTGTCACATTACTGCCACAAACATGCATCAATTTTATTGTAATTCCACGTGAAAGACCAATACAAAGTGGTGTACATGTGAGAGGTGGATCGAAAATCATAACATTTTTTACAAATAAATAACTGCAAAGTGGGGTGTGCGTAATTATTCGGCCCCCTGAGTCAATACTGTGTAGAACCACCTTTTGCTGCAATTACAGCTGCCAGTCTTTTAGGGTATGTCTCTACCAGCTTTGCACATCTAGAGACTGAAATCCTTGCCCATTCTTCTTTGCAAAACAGCTCCAGCTCAGTCAGATTAGATGGACAGCGTTTGTGAACAGCAGTTTTCAGATCTTGCCACAGATTCTCGATTGGATTTAGATCTGGACTTTGACTGGGCCATTCTAACACATGGATATGTTTTGTTTTAAACTATTCCATTGTTGCCCTGGCTTTATGTTTAGGGTCGTTGTCCTGCTGGAAGGTGAACCTCCACCCCAGTCTCAAGTCTTTTGCAGACTCCAAGAGGTTTTCTTCCAAGATTGCCCTGTATTTGGCTCCATCCATCTTCCCTTCAAGTCTGACCAGCTTCCCTGTCCCTGCTGAAGAGATGCACCCCCCGAGCATGATGCTGCCACCACCATATTTGACAGTGGGGATGGTGTGTTCAGAGTGACGTGCAGTATTAGTTTTCCGCCACTCATAGTGTTTTGCATTTTGGCCAAAAAGTTCCATTTTGGTCTCATCTGACCAGAGCACCTTCTTCCACATGTTTGCTGTGTCCCCCACATGGCTTGTGGCAAACTGCAAACGGAACTTCTTATGCTTTCTGTTAACAATGCCTTTCTTCTTGCCACTCTTCCATAAAGGCTAACTTTGTGCAGTGCACGACTAATAGTTGTCCTATGGACAGAGTCTCCCACCTGAGCTGTAGATCTCTGCAGCTCATCCAGAGTCACCATGGGCCTCTTGACTGCATTTCTGATCAGCGCTCTCCTTGTTCGGCCTGCGAGTTTAGGTGGACGGCCTTGTCTTGGTAGGTTTACAGTTGTGCCATACTCCTTCCATTTCTGAATGATCACTTGAACAGTGCTCCGTGGGATGTTCAAGGCTTTGGAAATCTTTTTGTAGATTAAGCCTGCTTTAAATTTCTCAATAACTTGATCCCTAAATTGTCTGGTGTGTTCTTTGGACTTCATGGTGTTATTGCTCCTAAGATTCTCTTAGACAACCTCTGAGGCCCTCACAGAGCAGCTGTATTTGTACTGACATTAGATTACACACAGGTGTACTCTGTTTAGTCATTAGCACTCATCAGGCAATGTCTATGGGCAACTGACTGCACTCAGATCAAAGGGGGCCGAATAATTATGCACACACCACTTTGCACTTATTTATTTGTAAAAAATGTTTGGAATCATGTATGATTTTCGTTCCACTTCTCATGTGTACACCACTTTGTATTGGTCTTTCACGTGAAATTCCAATAAAAATGATTCATGTTTGTAGCAGTCGATATCCGCCAAACATCAAAACTAGAAAAGGCTTACCAGCTCCAAACAACCCACATTATAAGGTTGTAAAATGGCTCAGGTTACAGATAACGTCCAGGGAACATCAGACGTCGTGAAGATCCAGTGGACATCCGTATGGAGGTAAAGTTTCAGGAATTTATATAGGAAAACAAAAACGGCAATATCTAAAGCGTAACCCGTTTATTTAGATAAAATTTCTTTAAAAGGCAGTAGATATAAAAACGATAACTCACATACGGGGCCCATAAACAGGGAACCCCAGAAGATTAGCGCGCATGTAATGGTCAATCGTAGATCAATAGACAATGGTGCCGCCTGTTACCTTCCCCAGTTACCTTCCCTTTTTGGGAAGGTAACAGGCGGCACCATTGTCTATTGAAGGGAAGGTAACAGGCGGCACCATTGTCTATTGATGGGAAGGTAACAGGCGGCACCATTGTCTATTGAAGGGAAGGTAACAGGCGGCACCATTGTCTATTGATGGGAAGGTAACAGGCGGCACCATTGTCTATTGATGGGAAGGTAACAGGCGGCACCATTGTCTATTGATCTACGATTGACCATTACATGCGCACTAATCTTCCGGGGTTCCCTGTTTATGGGCCCCGTATGTGAGCTATCGTTTTTATATCTACTGCCTTTTAAAGAAATTTTATCTAAATAAACGGGTTACGCTTAGATATTGCCGTTTTTGTTTCCTATATAAATTCCTGAAACTTTACCTCCATACGGATGTCCACTGGATCTTCACGACGTCTGATGTTCCCTGGACGTTATCTGTAACCTGAGCCATTTTACAACCTTATAATGTGGGTTGTTTGGAGCTGGGAAGCCTTTTCTAGTTTTGATGTTTGGCGGATACCTACCTCTGAGCATTTGATATATTGTGGTGAAGAATTTACCATTCCCTACATATAATGACTTTCTAAACCTGCGCTGACCTTTGATGTATGCCTGACTTCTAAACTTTTGGACATTGTTCTTCTCAGCGGTGGTTCCATTGTCCCTTGGCGCCGATATATTTTCTACTATATGTTTGTAGCAGTAATGTGACAAAATGTGGAAAACTTCAAGGGGGCCGAATACTTTTGCAACCCACTGTACAATTATTTATCTATTTTTTTCCTGGGATGGTATGGCTGTCCCTGCTGCTTTAAGCTCTCCCTAGCAGGTACCTCGAGTCAGGCTCGGGCCTGAAATCCGTAGCTCAGGGTGGTAACCACGAGCTGGATCCATGGAAGGTGTATAATGTGCAGGGCTGCCTCAGATCTATCTAGTGATATAATTTGTAGGGTCTAAATCCTTGTGAAAAAAACTTAATTGCTTTTAGACAATAAAATCTGGAAGTAATTATACTGCCAGGGAAGTTAAAGCATCAACGGCAACAATATCCCATGGGACAAGAGTATTTGGAATCCCATTCCCAATACTCCATGCTCTCACCCCAATGTGACGTACTCTCTTATGCCGTTCTGGTGGATAGGCCGGGTGAAGTGCAGCCAGTGTCACTCCCAACCATGATATTTCTTTCTGCTGACTTGACATAAGAGGAAGCCAGTATGCGAGTTTTCCATGTACTGTACTTGACCTTGTCACTGTCTTGTTTATCACTCGCACTGACGATCTAAATACAAGTTCCATTCTGCAGCAGCGATATATATTACACCCGTCGTACGTGGGGCGAAAATGTAAATAAAATTGCTTTCTGAAAATGTTCTACATGAAGGTCAGAGTTTCCTGCGCCATTCAAAATGTCATCGGCGGCATCGCTCCTCCAGCGGATAATGCATTCAGCGAGGTGGCAGAGGGCTTCACTTCAAGCGTTTTATGGGCTGCCATCTTTATGTTGCCGGTTGTTGATATCAATCTTCAAAAGCATTGTTGTGTTATTAATGACGGGGTAGAGCGGCGGCGCCTTCAGTCTGTGATCTGGAAACGCTGAGATCAGAGAAGGGATTAAAGATTAGCAACATAAGCAAGAAACTGGGAGGGAAAAAAAACAGATCTGCCGTTCAATGAAAGCCGTGAAAATTGTAGTACAAGTCTCGGGAGAATCCTGCTGAACCTCTGCTTTGCCCTGGTCTGTGTCAGGGTGTCAGGGCTGGATTAGTACATCTTATGGCCGATGGTCCCCCACACCACCCTCTGCTAGGGCCGGATTTAGCATAAGGCACTGTAGGCACATGCCTACAGGGGCCTGAGGATGGAAAGGCAGCTCTTTCCCCTCCCCTAAAGCCTCCCCTCCCTCTTTCCCTATGCAGAGTCTCGAGCAGAGTGTAAATAAGAGGTTACTCACCCTGTTCTCAGCATTCCACTGACAAGATCTCCCTTCAGTCG
Source organism: Hyperolius riggenbachi (assembly GCF_040937935.1). NCBI lineage: Eukaryota > Metazoa > Chordata > Amphibia > Anura > Hyperoliidae > Hyperolius > Hyperolius riggenbachi. The sequence goes on from NC_090650.1 coordinate 8,952,252, forward strand.
GGGGCACCTCTAGCATCTTAATACTGAGGTTCCTCTGGCTACTTAATACTAGTGGTGCTCAGCAGAGCTCGAATATTCGAGTAGCTCGAATATTCGAGCTCTTTTTCAGCTATCCGAGCTCGGTATTCGAGCTCCGAATAGCTGTAGCTATTCGAATGGGCTATCCGAGTACACTCGAATAGCCCATTCACTATTCGAGCTATTCGAGCAAACGGCGCTATTCGAGCTCGGTACCGAGCTCGAATAGCGTCATAGCCCAGATTGATGTCCTTAGAGCCAATCAGAGGGCTCCCAGGCCCTCTGACGGCAGCCAATCACAGAGGGGGACCCTGGCCAGCCCCTACCCTATAAATAGCGGCCGCCATGTTCCGTTTCTCCATGCTTGCCTGAGACTTGTACAGAGAGAGAGTTGCTCCTTTGTGCTTTGGCTTAGCAAGTGCTCTATTGTGATCATTTACCTAGCGTTTTTGCTCACCTACACCTGCCATATACACCTATATTGTTGTTAGTTAGATAGACATTGTATTTTAGTTAGTAGCTTGTGTGTTACATTAGAGACAGGCAGCTGCTGCAAGCTTACAGGTTTAGGCCTCAGGGGGGCCTTGCCTCTGTGGGCAGCTGTCCTCTGTTTATTTCTCTCATCTATACCAGTATTTCTGCTGTCCTTTACTAATAGTATTGTAGTTATACTGTACTAGGAGTAGGACACTCACTGACTGTCACTGTTTATAGGCTACTAGCTAGCTCCTGCGTGTGTGCACTCACTCACTGTGTGTACATACTACACACACTCTATTTCCTTCTGATTACTGATAGATTATTGTTAGTTAGTTGTACTTACTGTTACTACTTACTCTTACTGTACTAGGAGTCTAGGACACTCAGTCAGACAGTCACTGTGTTCATAGGCTACTAGCTCCTGCGTGCGGTCACTCACTGTCTGAGTGTACACACACCACCCACACTCCATTTCCTTCTGATCGCTGATTGATTATTGTAATTAGTTAGTTCTACTTACTGTTACTACTTACTCTTACTGTACTAGGAGTCTAGGACACTCAGTCACTGTGTGTTCATAGGCTACTAGCTCCTGCGTGCGGTCACTCACTGTCTGAGTGTACACACACCACCCACACTCCATTTCCTTCTGATCGCTGATTGATTATTGTAATTAGTTAGTTCTACTTACTGTTACTACTTACTCTTACTGTACTAGGAGTCTAGGACACTCAGTCACTGTGTTCATAGGCTACTAGCTCCTGCGTGCGGTCACTCACTGTCTGAGTGTACACACACCACCCACACTCCATTTCCTTCTGATCGCTGATTGATTATTGTAATTAGTTAGTTCTACTTACTGTTACTACTTACTCTTACTGTACTAGGAGTCTAGGACACTCAGTCACTGTGTGTTCATAGGCTACTAGCTCCTGCGTGCGGTCACTCACTGTCTGAGTGTACACACACCACCCACACTCCATTTCCTTCTGATCGCTGATTGATTATTGTAATTAGTTAGTTCTACTTACTGTTACTACTTACTCTTACTGTACTAGGAGTCTAGGACACTCAGTCACTGTGTTCATAGGCTACTAGCTCCTGCGTGCGGGCACTCACTGTCTGAGTGTACACACACTAAATTTACTTGTGATTACTACTGATTATTGTAACTGCTAGTTGTACTTCCTGACTGTTACTACTTACTTACTGTACTAGGGGACACTCACTCAGTCACCTCACCAACCAACCCACTCCATTAAAGTACCCCACTTTTCACCCGCCCTTTTAAAAAACTTTTGTCTATACGCCCAAAACATTGAAGATGTCTGGAAGTGGCAGCCAGCGCGGTTTGGGCAAGGGGAAGGGCAGCAAGGGAATCAGGAGGAGAGGGAGCAGCATTGTGGCAAGCCGCGGCCGCGGGCGCGCCACCATGCACAGTTCCGCAGCAGCAGCAGCAGCGTCAGTGGCTAACATTCCTCCCATAGCCACTGGCCGTGGACGCCTTGGGCGCCGCCCAGCAGGAGCATCTGCAACTCACGCTGCAGAGACACAGCAGCAGCAGCGTGTAGCACCTGCTCCCATTTTCCTCCAGCCGGGTCGGAAACGTCCCATTGAGGAAAAGGATGCAGACACTGTGGTGCAACTCATGACGGAGGATGAGCAGCCCGCCATCAGCTCTGCATCCGAGGCCTCCACCCTCACCACCACCACCACCCCTGTTCGCAGCAGCCGCCCAGCAGGGTCTGGGGAGGAGGCCAGTTCACCGTCACTCGCCGACCTGTCATTCAGCAGTCTTTTGACCCCAGGCATCATGAGTAAATTGTCTGCTGTTGTTGGCGATCTTGAGGAGGAGATGCTGATGGGCACTTTGGGGGATGAGGGATTGGACAGCAAGACTGTGGCGACAGTCAAGCAGCCCATCCATGCATCAGGAGAGGAGTTTGGGGGGTCCTCATCCCAGCAGGACATGTTTCAGGAGGGGGAGGATGATGATGACCCGGTGACAGACAGAGACTGGGTGCCACCACCTCCAGGGGATGTCGTCCTCAGCAGCTCTGAGGAGGAGGAGGAGGATGCGCTTGTGGGCCTTGCAAGGAGGCGCATCATTGCAAGCATTGGCAGCGTCCCACACCCTGCTGGTGTCTCAGGCTCAGCAGCAGCAGCATCAGCCAGTACCACCACCAGCCGCACCCAAGCCCCCCCCCCCAACCACCACAGGGAGACAGGCAGCAGCGCTTCCATGCCGTAGGGGGATGTTTAAGTCACCAATCTGGCGATATTTCACCATGCCCACTGTGTACAGCAAGTACGCCACTTGCAACCACTGTCAGCGGAAGTTGAGCAGAGGTGCAGACCCCTTAAAGTTCTGCACCAGCTCGCTCATCAACCACCTTGCGGCTAAACATTTCCACCAGCATGAGGAGTTCCAGAGGCTGAAGGCATCTGGTGCTGGCAGTGGCACCACACCCATCACTGCACAGCCTTCAGCAGCAGCAGCAGCAACAGCAGCCACCCGCCCTCCTGCTCCTCCAGCAGCACCAGCAGGAGTGCGGAAACGCACTGCTCCTCCCCCCTCTGCAACTCCTGCCGCCGACACTGAGGCCTGTTCTGGCAGCCAGTCCTCAGTGGCCTCCTCTGCTGTGTCTGCTGATTCCCGTGTCAGCAAAAGGCCACGCCAGAGCCTTTTGAGCGAGTCCTTCCAGGGGGTGGTTAGGGCTCTGCCTCCCAGCAGCCGTCGCGTGCGGCAGCTGAACGGCTTGCTGGCACGGGCCATGTGCTCCCAACTCCTGCCGTACACGCTCGTGCAGGAGGGGAGCGACATTCGTGCGCTGCTTGCTTGCGCAGCCCCAGACTGGCAGCTCCCCAGCAGACACTTTTTCTCCCGCAAGGCCATTCCTGCACTGCACCGCTTTGTGATGGCCAATGTGGAGCGAGGGCTGGAGCACGCGGTTGGTGAAAGGGTCCACGTCACCATGGACTCCTGGAGCAGCCGCTTCGGGACAGGCCGCTACCTGTCCCTCACTGTCCACTGGGTCAGCTTGGTGGAAGGGGGTGAGGATGGGAGAGCAGCAGCGGGCACAGCAGCAGCAGCAACACAGTGGGTGGTGCCACCCCGCAGGCTCAGGGGAACTGCAGCAGGTTCCTCCGATCCTCTGCCATCCTCCGGCACACCTGGCCAAACCCCCCGCCTCAGCAGCAGCGTGAAGGCCCGCCACTGCCAAGCGCTGCTGCACTTGGTCAGCCTTGGGAAGACCAAGCTGACGGCAACCCATGTGTTGGCCAAACTCCAGGAGCAGGAGAGGATTTGGCTGACCCCCAGAGGCCTCAGAGTCGGAGAGGTGGTGGCCGACAATGGGGCCAATCTGGTTGCCGCAATACACAGGGGAAACCTGACCCACATCCCCTGTCTTGCCCACGTGCTGAACCTGGTGGTGCAGAAGTTCCTGCGCACCTACCAGGGGATGGGCAAACTGCTGGAAACGGCAAGGAATGTTGTGCGTCACTTCCGGCGCTCGGCTGCAGCCTGTGCGAGCCTGGAAGACGTGCAAAAGGAGCTGGATCTGCCACGCCATCGGCTGATCCTTGACGTTCCGACTCGCTGGAACTCCACCCTGGCGATGTTGGAGCGTCTGGTTGAACAGAGGCACGCTGTCAAACAGTACCTTGCCCTGGCCACTGTTTCCGCAGCTCTGAGAAGGGACAAGACCAGCAACTTCCCGTCCATCGTCCCCGATGATGACTGGAGGCACATGCAGCAGGTGTGCTTAGTGCTGGCTCCCTTCCTGCAGGCCACAAACATGGTGAGCAGGGACCATGCTATGGTCTGCGAGTGGGTGCCCCTGGTTTCTCTGCTGAACAGGGCCCTCGATGCTTTGCTGGAACAGGGAGCGGCAGCCTTGGACCAGCAGGAGCGGCAACCAGCTGCGCAGTCCACCTCTGAGGGGGAGGAGGAGGAGGACTTGGTGGAGGTCCCTGACCTGGCTGCTGATGAGGGGGATCAGCACAGCGCAGCTGAGTTGGTGCGAGGGTGGAGAGAGGATGAGGCAGCAGAGGAGGAGGATGAGGACAGCACTGACGTCGATGTGCCAGCAGACGTGGCCCGCCTCTTCCCAATGGCAGCGCACATGCTGACGTGCCTGCGCAGGGACCCCAGGGTGATCCAGATGAAGCAGAGGGAGGACATCTGGATCAGCATGATGTTGGACCCACGCCTCAAGGGGAAGTTGAGCCAGTTCCTGCCGCCTGCAGGAGGAGACCCAGCGCAACAAATAAGGAGCTTGCAGCAGGCCCTTGTTGAGCGCTTGGAGGAAGCCTTCCCCCAGCCTTCCACCCCCACTGTCCAGCAGCCAGCACAGAGGCAGCAGCAGGTGCCTGCATCCAGCAGCAGCAAGCGCCCCACAGACCTGCTGTCTCTCAGCCACGAGCTCTACAGGACTGTAGAGGCTCCGGCAGCAGTGACTAGAGAGGAGATGCATGCAGCAGCATCCTCCTCCGGTCACAGCCAGCGCCTGACCCGCATGGTGGCTGACTACATGGGGTCGTACAGCGGGCTTGACAGCGATGCCCCTGTTGATCCCATGGAGTATTGGGTCAAGCGCATGGAGATCTGGAGCGAGCTGGCGCAGTACGCCCTGGAAGTGCTGTCCTGCCCCCCTTCCAGCGTGCTGTCCGAGCGCTGCTTCAGTGCAGCTGGTGGCGTGGTCACCGAGAAACGCTCACGTCTGTCTCACAAGTCTGTGGACAGACTGACGTTTCTCAAGATGAACCAGGCGTGGGTGGAAGGCGAGTTCCTGGCCCCTGTTGTCGGCGAGAGGGGGACATGAACTGGCTGCCGGAACCATCGTTAATGTGCCTTACCACCCTTTACCACCTCCTGGCTCCTGCTCACTAAGCCAGCCTGGTTCACTTTGACTATTACGTCGCCTGCAGCCACACATTTTACACCTACAGTGGGCTGCTGTGTACTGCCCTTCTGCTGTCTGTCTGTGTTTCCCACTGCCAGGGTACACAGATGATTTACCTTCTGCTGCCACTCTGCCACCAGCTATTACGTCAAACAATAGCTGCTCGCCTACTCCTCCATTCCTCCTCCTGCTGCTGCTGTCTGTCTGTGTTTCCCACTGCCAGGGTACACAGATGATTTACCTTCTGCTGCCACTCTGCCACCAGCTATTACGTCAAACAATAGCTATATTGGTTGCAAAACCAAAAACCAAAAAACCATAAAAAAAAAAAAGGTTTAATTTTTCTGAGGTGCCCGGGTTGAAAACTGTGTTGTCCCAGTTGTGTATTGGACACAATGTGGGCTGCACGACCGCTGTCTGGGACCTCCTGCCTGCTGTGTTTATTTACAGCCCTGGTATCACCGCTAGGTACCAGGGCTATTATGTCACGCTGCCTACCTGCTGCCACACTCACACTGCTCCTCCATACCTCCTCCTGCTGCTGCTGCTGCTGTCTGTCTGTGTTTCCCACTGCCAGGGTACACAGATGATTTACCTTCTGCTGCCACTCTGCCACCAGCTATTACGTCAAACAATAGCTGCTCGCCTACTCCTCCATTCCTCCTCCTGCTGCTGCTGTCTGTCTGTGTTTCCCACTGCCAGGGTACACAGATGATTTACCTTCTGCTGCCACTCTGCCACCAGCTATTACGTCAAACAATAGCTATATTGGTTGCAAAACCAAAAACCAAAAAACCATAAAAAAAAAAAAAAGGTTTAATTTTTCTTAGGTGCACGGGTTGAAAACTGTGTTGTCCCAGTTGTGTATTGGACACAATGTGGGCTGCACGACCGCTGTCTGGGACCTCCTGTTGTGTTTATTTACAGCCCTGGTATCACCGCTAGGTACCAGGGCTATTATGTCACGCTGCCTACCTGCTGCCACACTCACACTGCTCCTCCATACCTCCTCCTGCTGCTGCTGCTGCTGTCTGTCTGTGTTTCCCACTGCCAGGGTACACAGATGATTTACCTTCTGCTGCCACTCTGCCACCAGCTATTACGTCAAACAATAGCTGCTCGCCTACTCCTCTATTCCTCCTCCTGCTGCTGCTGTCTGTCTGTGTTTCCCACTGCCAGGGTACACAGATGATTTACCTTCTGCTGCCACTCTGCCACCAGCTATTACGTCAAACAATAGCTATATTGGTTGCAAAACCAAAAACCAAAAAACCATAAAAAAAAAAAAAAAGGTTTAATTTTTCTGAGGTGCCCGGGTTGAAAACTGTGTTGTCCCAGTTGTGTATTGGACACAATGTGGGCTGCACGACCGCTGTCTGGGACCTCCTGTTGTGTTTATTTACAGCCCTGGTATCACCGCTAGGTACCAGGGCTATTATGTCACGGCGAGCTGCCTGCCTCATTGACTGCCTGCTGCCACACACTCATCCTCCTCCTCCTGCTGCTGAATTTACCTCCTGCTGTCTTTGTGTTTCCACTGCCAGGGAGCACATACAATGGCGCTTCCAACATGCGTGCGCCCACCAGCTATTTGTTACGCTCAAAAATAGATGCATTTCTTTAAAAAAAAATTGAAAAGAGAAATACGTGAAGAAGAATAAGACTATATTGAAAAGGAAGGAGAAGAAGAAGAAGAAGAAGAAGAAGAAGAAGAAGAAGAAGAAGAAGAAGAAGAAGAAGAAGAAGAAGAAGAAGAAGAAGACGATATAGAAGAAGACGATATAGAAGAAGACGATATAGAAGAAGACGATATAGAAGAAGACGATATAGAAGAAGAAGAAGAAAGATAAAGAAGAAGAAGAAGAAGAACAAGTATATACAGTAACACTACTGAACAAAATTAAGGACACAACTTCTCTTTCCACATTTTTTTTTAAAGGAACATCCCCACATAATCACTTGCTGTTGTTACTTGGAAAAAAAGAGGTTTCTTGCATCATTCACCCTCAAAACAAGTGTTGGAAGCTATTTAAGGCCAATTCGAATAGTCAGCTTGAATAGTTAGCTCGAATACCGACTCGAATAGTGAGCTCGAAGTCCGAGGTCGAATCGAATAGTAAAAATTATTCGACTCGAATATTCGAATGACCTCGAATAATTTACTATTCGAATTCGACCAAACTCGAATTTTAAAAAGGGGTATTTGAGCACCACTACTTAATACTATAAGGCACCTGTAGCCACCTATGACAAGCAAGGGAAGTAAGGGAGGAGTTACAGCTGGGACAGCCAGCACACTTGCAGTGCGGTTCAGTGGGGGTTGTACGTTCATGGAGGGCGGAGTCTAGGGTGCCAGGACATCTGTTCCTATAGGCTCCTGTGATGTAAATCCAGGCCTGCCCCCTTCCCCACTCTGTGCTCCCTCTGTTCTCCTCTGAGCTCTACCAGCCCACTATATACAGCAGAGTATGTCTGCCATGGTAGTTGTGCTTCTCTGATCTCCCCTGCTCGCAATCCATCATTCACTCACTGTTCACTCTAGTGCCTGGCATCTCCTGCATCATGTGATTATATGCAACACCAGGAGATGGAGATGCCGGGCACTAGAGTGAGAAGTGAGTGGTGAGAGGACTGACATCATTGGAAGCCAGGAGGATGTGTGATAAGCATGACTACCAGTGTTCCTGATACTGTGCACACCGGGCTGGGGAGCATAGGAAGGGGAGTGTGCAACAGGACACAGGGGTGTTTGCTACTACTGCGATTAGTGATTAGCTCCGAATGGATTCCGAATTGATTTAGACTCTAAATAAATACATTAATATGGCAGCCTCTCACTTCAGTTGTCCTTAAAGAGAAACCGTGACCAAGAATTGAACTTCATCCCAATCAGTAGCTGATACCCCCATTCCCACGAGAAGTCTTTCCCTTTTCTCAAACGGATCATCAGGGGGCGCTGTATGGCTGATATTGTGGTGAAACCTCTCCCACAGTGTGATGTCAGGACCATGGTCCTGACAGTTTCCTGTCTGTTAGGTGATCAGAGGCGCCAGCAGAATAAAATTAATATAAAATTGTTAAATATTGCCGAGAGGGAAAGTGGTGGACTTCCCCTCAATAATTAGACACTAAGGTCTGTCATCAAATCAAACAAATACATTTATTCAATAGTACCCCAATTACTATTGAATAAATGTATTCGCTTGATTTTATGACAGACCTTGGTGTCTAATTATTGAGGGGAAGTCCACCACTTTCCCTCTCGGCAATATTTAACAATTTTATATTAATTTTATTCTGCTGGCGCCTCTGATCACCTACCAGTATACTTGAGTCCACCCCAGGTGGAGGGGTGACCCTACCCCATTTTTTCTGATCTACAGAGAGCGACTTCTTAATCCTGAGTGAGGACAGGTCTAATCACCTCACCTGCCTAATGAGTGGTTACCTGAGCGGTAACCCATGTTTGTGAGTATAACCATCTCACTTATTCATTTCCCTTCGTATCTCTGACATACTACACCATATTGGGCTCTCGATTTCTCTCTTTTTTACAGTTTCCTGATTGTGAACCTCATTGCATTGTGGGAAATAACAGCTGTTTACAGCTGGGTCCAACTGCCAAAAAAAACAAGCAGCATCTCCTTCCACTGACATCACCTGCCAGCAGTAAAAATGTCACCATGTGATAAATGGCACAATGTAAGTCAGGGCGAGGAAACATTTTGCAACGAGCAAACGCTAACTAAATAATTTATACATAATTATTGTAAAAATGAAGCACTTTTTTATTACATTATTTTCACTTGAGTTCCTCTTTAAGGCAGAATTTTTTGGGCTGTTCGGGTAACAGTCCTCCAACCCAAAAGAGGCAAATTTAAGCAACACGATCTAAATCTGAAATATTTTTTGTAAAATCCCTATTGTAAAATTGTTAAAGCCTAAAACAAAAACATAATGAAATTAGAAAAAAAATGTTAAACTCCTGCAGATCTATCCAGGAATAGGTGTCTGGATGGCTGTGAAAATATAATGATTCTTTTTCTCATTAATGATTATTTAGTGCAATCCTTTTCCCCTTATCTCATCAGATTTATTGTAATGAATGTGCTTTGTGCACACACAGAATCTTCCTTTTGCAAGCAATTTAAAAGACAACAATTTCTCCAGGAAGAGTGTCTGGATGTGGATCGTGTAGACAACATCGCCTCCATTCTTTATTCCACGCCGCGAACTCCCTTTACAGCAAAATATATTTCACATTACATTTTATATCTGTGCTTATGGGCCGCCCGCGAGGGACTTGTTTTGGAGGATAAATTATACAGGAGAGATGACTCAGCTTTTAACCCAAAATCAATTTTGTAATAAAAAGTGGCTTTCTGCTGTGGCCATAATTCTAGCAAAAATGCCGTTATGCCTTTTTTTCTCTTTACTGATAGAAAAAATGTGCATCCATATGGTAGTTTTTATATCCTTCTTTTAAATATGGGGGTTACTCTAAAGCCAGAAAATTGAGTGCAGTTTTGGAGATTTGGGATCTCATAACTTTCTTGTACTTGAGATGTCAATAATTTGGTGTTGATGCCAATGTTATTGCTAATTGACTTAGCTTTGAATAGACCAATCAAAATGTCCATTTTGTCAAGCTTTGTAAATGTCAACAGAGCAGGGACAAGGTCCTCCAGCACCCAAGGCTGAGACTCCAAAGTGCGCCCCTCCATCCCTCCCACCCCAGCTGTTACACACTGATTGCTATTAGACTATGAGGCCCCTCCATCCCTCCCACCCCAGCCGTCACACACTCATTGCTATTAGACTATGAGGCCCCTCCTCCATCCCTCCCACCCCAGCCGTCACACACTGATTGCTATTAGACTATGAGGCCCCTCCATCCCTCCCACCCCAGCCGTCACACACTGATTGCTATTAGACTATGAGGCCCCTCCATCCCTCCCACCCCAGCCGTCACACACTCATTGGTATTAGACTAAGAGGCGTCCCCAAGGCCCCATAACAACTTAATCTCTAGTTATCTGGCTTGCAGTCACTGCCATGTATCCCCTTTTCTTATTTCTCTCTGCTTCAAACACAATAGCGGAATGATATCTGAGTGAGTTGTGTGCCCCCTCCTACACTGCGCCCTGAGGCTGGTGTCTCTCTCGCCTCTGCCTCGCCCTGCGCCCCCTCCTACACTGCGCCCTGAGGCTGGAGCCTCTCTCGCCTTTGCCTCGGCCCCGCCCTGAATCTCAAATTTGCATCAGTTCGGTATTATTGGGAGCAGGGAGAAATTGGCTGCACTCCTTATTATGTTGCACCTGAGTGACTACCAACAGAGGCGTGCAGAGCCCCCTAGAGGCTAAATACATTATTTATTTATTTTAGTATTTATATAGCGCCGATATATTACGCAGCACTGTACAGAGTATAGTCTTGTCACTTACTGTCCTTTAGAGAGGCTTACAATCTAATCCCTACCATAGTCATATGTCTATGTATGTATCGTGTAGTGTATGTATCATAGTCTAGGGCCAATTTAGGGGGAAGCCAATTAACTTATCCGCATGTTTTCTGGAATGTGGGAGGAAACCAGAGTGCCCAGAGGAAACCCACGCTGACACGGGGAGAACATACAAACTCCTTGCAGATGTTGACCTGGCTGGGATTCGACCCGGGGACCCAGCGCTGCAAGGAGAGAGCGCTAACCCCTACGCCACCATGCTACCTTGCATTCAAAACAGGTGCAAACTATGCACTAAACCTTAGACCATAGCATGGGCAAACTCGGCCCCCCAGCTGTTACGGAACTACAAGTCCCACAATGCATTTACCTTTATGAGTCATGACTGTGGTTGTCAGACTCCTGCAATGCATTGTGGGACTTGTAATTCCTTAACAGCTGGAGGGCCAAGTTTGCCCATGCCTGCACTAGTTATTTTGGCTGAAAAAAGACATACGTCCATCGAGTTCAACCAGTACAAAGTACAACTCCAGCCCGTCCCCCACATACCCCTGTTGATCCAGAGGAAGGCGAAAAAAACCCCACCAGGCATGCTCCAATTAGCCCCAAATGGGAAAAATTCCTTCCTGACCCCAGATGGCAATCAGATAAAATCCCTGTATCAACATCATTAGGCATAACCTAGTAATTGTAGCCATGGATGTCTTTCAACGCAAGGAAAGCATCTAAGCCCCCTTTAAATGCAGGTATAGAGTTTGCCATAACGACTTCCTGTGGCAATGCATTCCACATCTTAACCACTCTTACTGTAAAGAACCCTTTCCTAAATAAATGGCTAAAACGTTTTTCCTCCATGCGCAGCTCATGTCCTCTAGTCCTTTGAGAAGGCCTAGGGACAAAAAGCTCATCCGCCAAGCTATTATATTGCCCTCTAATGTATTTATACATGTTAATTAGATCTCCTCTAAGGCGTCTTTTCTCTAGACTAAATAAACCCAGTTTATCTAACCTTTCTTGGTAAGCGAGACCTTCCATCCCACGTATCAATTTTGTAGCTCGTCTCTGCACCTGCTCTAAAACTGCAATATCTTTTTTGTAATGTGGTGCCCAGAACTGAATTCCATATTCCAGATGTGGCCTTACTAGAGAGTTAAACAGGGGCAATATTATGCTAGCATCTCGAGTTTTTATTTCCCTTTTAATGCATCCCAAAATTTTGTTCGCTTTAGCTGCAGCGGCTTGGCATTGAGTACGATTATTTAACTTGTTGTCGATGAGTACTCCTAAGTCCTTCTCCAAGTTTGATGTTCCCAACTGTATCCCATTTATTTTGTATGGTGCTAGACCATTGGTACGACCAAAATGCATGACTTTACATTTGTCAACATTGAATTTCATCTGCCATGTATGTGCCCATATAGCCATCCTATCCAGATCCTGTTGCAATATGACACTATCTTCCTGAGAGTTGATGATTCTGCACAATTTTGTATCATCTGCAAAAATAGCAACATTGCTCACTACTGCATCTACTAGGTCATTAATAAAACACAATGCAAACTGAAATAGCACATGGGTGCAGCTAGCCATTAGTAAACTTACATTTCCATACAACAGGGGGAGTAGGTGGCAGTGCTTCCTAAGACAGGCTGCATCTGACTGACCGACTACATGGATGTGCAGAGCCTAATTATAGGCAGGTTACACAACTTGCATACAAAACCAATATCAATAATTTTTATTGGATTTTTTCAAAGTTTAACAATACAGTTAACAAACAGGTATGAAGTGACAGTATGCATAGTATACAAACAGCTTTGTGTACAAAAAAAACGCACAAAAAACGCGCATTTGTGACTTCTGGGCGTTTACTTGGAAGTATATGCGGTTTCTACCGCTACTAAAACGCTACTAGAAAATACGCATATACGCATGGAAAATTTATTTGTACGCATGATAGATATGTACATACGCATTACATGTGTATATTTGTACGCATTAAGGTACACATATATTATACGCATTCATATATATATATATATTACCCCATTATAATCCGCATAGCGCACTGTACACTTGCATACAAAACCGATGCAAAAAAATTGAGGATATTGGCTTCCAAAAACAATTTGAAATTATTAGCATCTAATTGACCATCATGACAATATTATCATTATTATTTATTGGATTTATACAGCGCCAACATATTACTCAGCACTGTACAATAAATACGGTTACAGACATTGATAATAGGGGGTGACAGTCAACACACAACAGACAATGAGCAATAAGGTACACAATGCCAGATCATACACTGGAGTAATAGTCACAGTAATTCAGGTTCACGTTATTCTGTGAACAGAGTGCCTAGATACACAGATACAAGGAGGGCCCTGCCAAAGGCTTACAACCTAGGGGGGGGGGGGGGGGGGGGGTGACATGATAGCAGGGGACTGAGTGGAAATTAACTTGGTATGATGTCGAATTGTGGAGAATAACTGGTGAATTTTGGAAAATTGGATTCAATTGCTTTACCCTTAAAACCCTACCCTTTAAACACGAACTGTCTAGGGCCTTGCTTATATACACAGCCACACAGCCAGAGCAAATCAGGATGGTCTACTTAGCTGAGTGAGTAGCAGTATAGCAGCGGCAGTAGCAGCATATCAGCAGTGTATTCGCTCTAGGGCAATGCGTTTTGTGTAGTGATGAGCAGAAATTACACATCGTAATACACAATTACGCATCGTAATCTGTAAAGATCGGTGTAACACAGAGAGGATCTGATTACCGGTGATCTGCAGTATCACAGAGAATGCAGATATATACCCGCTTATTGATGATCTGCAGTATCACCGATAATCAGATATATCTCTAACCTCTGGACACCTGAGAGATAAGAGTGTTTTGGTGCAACAGTAATACTTTGAGGACCGCACCTGGAGGACAGGTGCAAGAGCAGATAGGAATACTGCTCAGTAACAGGTTCCTTCCATAGTCTGAACTCTCCGCGGGGAGGAGTCAGACAGAGAGTGGGAAGGACAGAACGTGAGTGACACCAATGGAGAAGTGTCACTGACAGATCTGCGAGCTATCTCCTAACAGGAGAGATAGCTCTCGAGGTCTGACAAGCCAGGTCGTTAACACACAGACAGATAAAGTACAGAGACAAGAGGCAGATGCAGAATCCAGAGACTAGCCGAGTTTTGGCAACAGAGTATCAGAATGACAAAGGTACAAAATCAGAGATCAGAAGAATGGTCAGGAAAGCAGAAGGTCATAACAAATAATCAACAATGCCTAAGCTGAGGTGTGAGTTCCTTGGCCGTCAACACCTTGGAAACTGATCTAGAAAATAATACAGATAAATAACTGAATTCCTAGACTAAGTTGTGAGATCCTTGGCCATCAACACCTTTGGAAACTGGTCTAATAAACACAAATACTGACAAGGTCTGAGTGCTACCACGTAGTGATCGCAATGCCAGACACCAGAGGAATGACCAGCACCCAGTATATATACACCAGCGCTTCCCAGCGCCTCTCCTAAGTGCTGGACCAATGAGAACAGATGGATTTGTCAGCTGACCGGCCTGGTCAGCTGACTCTCCTCTGAGTGTCATATAAGCTCTGCCTTTCAGCGCGCGCGTACGTCCTTCTGAACCTGTGTGGACTACCAGTCCCAGCCACACCAGACATGTTTTGCAATGTGTCAGCCTGTTCGAGCGCGGGGCCAGCCGCACCGCCAACCAAGCATGCGGCGGTTTCCTCGCGCTCAGCCACTGTGTCAGTAGTAGGCCTATGCGTACCGACCGCCGCTGAGCATGTGGCTATTTCTCCACGTTCCGCCCCGCTAGTGGACGCGTGCCTAAACACTCCAGATGCTACGCTAAACGCGGAATCAGCCACCTCACTCTGAGCACCCGCGGCGGCTCTTCCGCGTTTTCTCACATAATCGTAATGCAACATTTCAGGGAAATAGTGTAAGCAATTTCGTAGTTCATTTTTCCCAATCGTAATTACGCATGAATTTACACGTAATTTCGTGCTGACTTTGGCTGTGAATAGCAAAGCTCCCGTGCTTGCCATTGCTGCCAAAATGGCTACATATGTTAAGAAGAGTAGTGGGTATAAGTTACAAAAATGATTGTTCAAAAAGACCTTGTCGTTTTTGAGAAAATCGATTTTAAAAATGCATAAAAAATGTTTTTTAAACTGTCATTTTCCTAGGTTTAAAAACTATTTTTCTTTGCATTTTCAAAATCCCTTTTCTCAAAAACGACAAGGTCTTTTTGAAAAATTATTTTGGGAGCATTGCTATTCACCACCAAAATCGGCACAAAATTACGCAAAAATTACGCGGTAATTACTCGTAAATTCACGTGTAATTACGAATGTTTACACAAAGTCAATTGAACTACAAATTTGTAATTACGTGTATGTGTGATTGAGAAAATGTTGGCGTAATTTTACGTAATCGTAATTAGCAAATTACGACCCTCGCTAGTTTTGTGAGCACATGTATCTCACTTTATCAGGATTGTAACATTACCTAGCATTAAGTGCCTTTCATTTGCCTATTATGGAGCTCCAGGGAAGATGTAACCTCATCACAGAAAATAAGCCATACTAAGGTCAGAGTTGAACCCCTTTGGGGTAAGAGTCCCATGTCTATATATCCATGTCTGCTCAATTCTATATAGGTCTCTTTCGATATCTCCACCTCTGAAGGATATATGTTGCTTGATAATGCCTTTAAAATTAAAACCTTCTGGGGAGCTATTGTGCAGCCCCCTAAAGCGTTTCCCTAAAGGGCTATTTATATCAGCATCATTGATATTGGTTAGGTGTTAACCAATGCATTGAAATAGTGGGCACTTTTTTTCCGATATGAATCAGATGACATGGACACGTTATAGTCTACACAACTTGCTTCATCTTACAAGTAAAGGGGAACTCCAGCCTAAACAAACATACTGTCATTAAGTTACATTAGTTATGTTAATTAAAATGGATAGGTAATATAATCTCTTACCCACCCTGTTTTAAAGGAACAGGCAAATGTTTGTGATTTCATGAGGGCAGCCATCTTTCTCATGGGGGCAGCCATCTTTCTCATGGGGGCAGCCATCTTTCTCATGGGGGCAGCCATCTTTTTGGTTAAAAGGAGGTGGCAGGGAGCACCAACTGTCCTATGTCCTGATCACCCCTCCCAGCTGCATGCGCTAGGCTTCAAATCTCAAATTCAAAATTCAAAACAACATTTTGCACCAAAACAGCAGCAGGAGAATAACAACATCAGAAATCCCATCATGCTTTGCACAGCATCAGGGGAAAACTGCCCGGGCAGTTTTCTTCTGTGCTGCTAAAAATGGCTTGGGTAAGAAAAACAAAGTTCTTATGCTGTGAAACTGTTAAAGCACCAAGCCTTTTCAGTGCTGCTGCTTAGTAGATTTTTAGTCTGGAGGTTCACTTTAATGATGTTATGTATGCTGTAACTTTTAGTTTGTATTATGTGTGTCTGATTTTATAATAATATAATATCTGAATAAATCTTGCTATAAGCACTTTGAGACATTGCTTTCAATCTTTTTGTGCTACAATATACAAGTTATTAGCAGTGCCTCTCCTCTCCTTATACCCTGTATTGTAACTTATATCTGTACCACCCCATGTACAAATTAAAAGCTGAGCTGTTGAAAAAACTAAAAGTTTTCCATATTCATTTATTTAGCAATATGAACTATGTACTGTCTGATGAAAAACACGCCACAGAAGATATTAGCCATATATGAATTAATAATAATAATGTGTAGTGGATTGGAAGATTTATTTATATATTTTTTGTCTTAGATTGGCCAAATCTGGTTCTTTAAGAGGAATGATCAGTGATGATCACTGGATGAAATCCAAATAGGTTTTATTCGGATGTCTTCGAGGTAATTAAAGCACCTGTGTGGGTGGGCGAGGGGGGGGGGGGGTTAAACGTACCCAGCATGCATCTTCTGTAATCCGTCCCTCGGCGCCTCCCACTCTGCATTCCAAGCTGCGGTCATGTGATTACAAACACTGCCTCCTTCCGGGTTGAAGAAGGCAGTGTTTGTAGTCATGTGACCACGGATTGGAATGCAGCGTGGGAGGTGCCGTGGGATGGATGAAAGAAGATGCATGCTGGGTAAGTTTAATCCCCCCCCCCCTCGCCCACCCGCACAGGTGCTTTAATTACCTGGAAGAAATCCGAATAAAACCTATTTGGATTTCATCCGGTGATCATCACTGGGAATGATCCACTCACAAGTGTGACCCAGTGATGAGCGAAAATGCTGATTTTTTTCTCTTGCATGAATTGCCCTGAAAATAATGCTAAATTCGACTTTAATATAAAAATGCCATTGAAAATCATTTTACAATGAGTTAGTAATTTTTTTACATTTTTCACACATTTTTTCGTAAAAAAATAACCTTTTTTTTGTGGTTTTGTGGTTAAAAATATATATTTTTTTATTTTTTCACTGTAAAAATATAACTTTTTCGTTTTTTTGTGAATTTTCACCATAATGTTCTCAAATTTGAAAAAACTATTTTCAATGCAAAAATAGACCTTGGCAAATATTTGCGAGCCACACTGGTGTGATCATCCCGGTGAACCTGGGGGATCCGAAGCGGTGAATTTGGGTTTCACCCTTCATGTCTCCCTGTCTGGTCCTCATCACATAGCTGAACCCCATGCAGAGATCTATACATTGCCATGCCAGAGGAGCGCTGAATTATGGGAACCAGCGATGCTTAAATACAAGCATTCTGTCTTTTTTTTTTTTCATTAACAGAGACATTGTTATTCCTCGCAGGTTGCAAACATGAATCTTGTAAACCACTTGCATGTTTTATGGCCGTTCTCAGGGAGTAATTTAACAACATATTGTTTATAAATTTTAATGAGAAAACATTAACATGTAAGAAGGAAGAGAGGGAAAAAAAAGGTATAAAAAAAAATACACCCGGACTCGACTTAAGCAGCTCTGCCAGTGGGGGAGAGTCCGTCCTAATGAGACAAAAAGAAATAGATTGCAGTACGCAAACGTGCGGGAAAATATAAAGTGGATAATAAAAACGATATTAAGTGAGTGTTATCAAAGTGCAGAAAAGTGCATGATTTTTTAATTTATTTATTTTTATTGGTATAAAATGGAAATTATGCATCTGACTGACTCGTCCCCTCTTATTTCCATCTTAACGAAACCAGATCTGAGATTTTTTTTAGCAAAAAAGCACGGACACAGGGGCAGAGGCGTACCAGGGACACTTGTATTTTTTTATTATATATATATATATATATATATATATATATATATATATATATATATATATATATATATATATATATATATATATAATCGTGTGTGTGTGTGTGTGTATGTGCCGCGATCACTCGAAAACGGCTTGACCGATTTGAACGAAACTTGGTACACAGATCCCTTACTACCTGGGATGATATGTTCTGGGGGTCTCGCGGCCCCCCTGCACACCTGGGCGGAGCTACAAACAGCCAATCAGATTTCACCCATTCAAGTCAATGGAAAAAATGTAAAAGGCTGCCATTCTCACAGTAATCAAGCCACAGTCCCCACACTTGGCACAGGTGGTCACTTGGTGACCGAGGTTACAAATCCAGGAAAAGTGGGCGGAGCATAAAACAGCCAATCAAATTTCAGCCGTTCATTTTAAATGGGAAAATGTAAACTGCAGCCATTCTTAGAATGTTAATCGCAGGGTTCTCAAACTTGCCACAGTTGGTCACTGGGTGAATGCGATTAAGATTCAAGAAAATGGGTGGAGCTTACAACAGCCAATCAAAATTCACTTATTGATTTTCAAGGGGAATATTTAAACTGCTGCCATTCTTACACTGTTAATGGCAGAGGCTTCAAACTTGCTACAGTCGTCATTGGGTGACTGGGGTCCAAATTCACTAAAGGGGTGGGACCACATACAGCCAATCAGACTTCCTTGGTGGATAAACTGCTTCCAATCACACATTTTTGATGCCAGGAACCTGAAAGCTCACAAATGTGGTCATTGAGTGACTGTGTGTCAAGGTCACTAAAAGTAGGCGGAGCCAAAAACAGCTTTTACTGGGAAAATATAAACTGCAGCCATTCTTACATCGTTAATGGCAGGGTTCTCAAACTTTGCACAGTTGGTCATTGGGTAACTGAGATTAAGATTTTGGAAGGTGGGTGGAGCCTACAACAGCCAATAAAAATTCTCCTTTCAATTTTCAAAGGGAATGTTTAAGCTGCTACCATTCTTTTAGGGCCTGTACACACTGCTGCTCTTGCGCTGCGCTTTTCAAATCGCATTCGCTTTTTAATCGCAAGGTCTTTTGAAAAATAATGAAAATCGTGGAGACCTGTACACACTGGTGCGATGCGCTTTTCCTATTCTCTTGAAGGCTTGCGATTTAAAAATCGCATGCGATTTTAAAAGCGCAGCAGTGTTTACAGGCCCTTATACTGTTAAAGGCAGATGCATCAAACCTGGTACAGTCAGTCACTGGGTGACTAGGGCCCAAACTCAGAAAGGTGGCGGAGCCACAAACAGCCAATAAGATTAGTTTATTTTTCAATAGGAATATACAAAGTATTGATACCAAGGACCCCAAAGCTGATAAACTTGATAATTGAGTGACTGTATGTCAAGGTTAGAAAAAGTGGGCGGTGCCAACAACTAAATTTTTAACATGGCAGGGTTCCCAAACTTTACACAATTGGCCACTGGGAGACTGAGAGGAATATTCAGAAATGTGGGTGGAGCCTAAAACAGCCAATCAAAATTTACCTATTGATTTTCAAGGGGACTATTCACATTGCTACCATTCTTACACTGTTGATGGCAGAGGCCTCAAACCTGATACAGTCAGTCATTGGGTGACTGGGGTCCAAATTCACTAAAGGGGTAGAGCCACAAACAGCCAATCAGATTTGTTAGATTGATTTCAGCCATTCTGTTATTGGCAGGGTTCTCAAACGTGACACAGTTGGCCACTGGGTGACGGGGACTAATATTCAGGAAAGTGGGTGGAGCCTACAGCAGCCAATCAAAATTCACCTTGTGATTTTCAAGGGGAATATTGCAACTGCAGCCATTCTTACACTGTTAATGGCAGAGGCCTCAAACCTGCTACAGTCGGTCGTTAAGTGTCTGGGGTTCAGATTCAGTAAAGGGGCGGAGCCAAAAACTGCCAGATTTCTTTGCTGGATAAACTGCTTCCATTACCACAATTTTGATGCCAGGAACCCAAAAGCTCACAAACTTAGTCATTGTGTAGTGACTGTGTGTCCAGGTTACAAAAAGTGGGCGGAGCCAAAAACAAATTTCACTGGGAAAGTGTAAACTGCAGCCCTTCTTACACTGTTTATGGCAGGGTTCCCAAATTTTGCCCAGATGGTTACTGAGTGACTCAGATTAATATTCAGGGAAGTGGGTGGAGCCTATAATAGCCAATCAAAATTCACCTGTTGATTTTCAAGGAGAATATTACAATTGCTGCCATTCTTGCACTGTTAATGGCACAAGCCTCAGACCTGGTACAGTTGGTCATTGGGTCACTGGGGATCAAATTCAGAAAAGGGGACAGAGCCACAAACAGTGAATCAGATTTGTTTCATTTCATGGGAAAATACAAATTATTGATGCCAAGGACCCCAAAGCTCACAAACTTGGTCATGGAGTGACTGTGTGTCCAGGTTACAAAAAGTGGACGGAGCCAAAAACAAATTTCACTAGGAAAGTGTAAACTGCAGCCCTTCTTACACTGTTTATGGCAGGGTTCCCAAATTTTGCCCAGATGGTTACTGAGTGACTCAGATTAATATTCAGGGAAGTGGGTGGAGCCTATAATAGCCAATCAAAATTCACCTGTTGATTTTCAAGTGGATAATTTCAATTGCTGCCATTTTTCCACTGTTAATAGCAGATGCCTCAAACCTGCTACAGTTGGTCATTGGGTGACTGGGGTTCAAATGCTGGAGAGGGGGTGAAGCCACAAACAGCCAATCTGATTTGTTTAATTTCTATTGGAATATACAAATTATTGATGCCAAGGACCCCAAAGCTCACAAACTTGGTCATTGAGTGTTTGTCCGTTAGGGTTAGAAAGTGGGCGGAGCTAACACCAGCCAAATACATACACGGGCAATGCCAGGTCATCAATGGGTGGAGACAAATAGAAATTTCACTGGGAAAATGTAAACTGCAGCCATTCTTACACTGTTAATGGCAGGGTTTTTAAACTTTGCACAGTTGGTCACTGGGTGACTGGAATTAATAATCAGAAAAGTGGGTGGAGCCTACAAAAGTGTATCAAACTTCACCTATTGCTTTTCAATGGGAATTATTTAATTGCTACCATTCTTGCACTGTTAATGGCACAAGCCTCAAACCTGGTACAGTTGGTTATTGGGTGACTGGGGTTCAAATTCAGAAAAGGGGGTGGGGCCACAAACAGCCAATCAGATTTTTTCATTTCAATGCAAATTATTGATACCAAAGACCGCAAAGCTCACAAACTTGGTCAGTGAGTAATTGTGTGTTAGGGCTAGAAAAATTATGCAGAGTCAACACCAGCCAAATACATACCCGGGCAACGCCGGGCAATCAGCTAGTATATATATATATAATTAACCCTAGCCCCTAACCTTCAAACTTCCCTTTCCTTAACACCCAACCTTAACCATCCCCCCGGACACATACCCCCTTCTTGAAGCCATACACGTAACAATCACCCCTCCTCCTCCCTCTCCCCAAACTCAAGTGCAGCCAATTAGCAAAAAACCTCACTGTTCCCTCACAAAATCCTTCCACACCACCTTCCAGGTGCTGCTTCACAACAGGACACTCTCTGCTGTCATTCACGTGACCCTCATGGGGTTTGGGGACTAAAAGGGCCCCATGCAATCATTTTTGCAAGGGGGGGGGGCTATTAGGTCTAATTACGACCTTGCCTGAAACTTGACCTTAACTGCACCCTCACCCCCGGCGCAAACAGGCTTCCCGACTCCTAACCTTAAGCATGCCCCCTCCCCCACTGCAAACCCCCTTCTGAACGGCTAACCTTAGCCTCTCCCCCGGGCGCAATTCTAACTCAAAAAATTAAAAACAAAAGCAATAATTTTGCTTTTTGAATGAAACCCAGCATTTCATGTTTGCTCTAAAACATTATTTACAGCATATTATATACTACCACCATTTTTTTTTAAACTAGAACAGCATTCAAAGGGTTAAACACAGGAATTGACAGTTCAGTGCAGAGAAATCTGGATGCATTGGAAGTGGAGATGATGTTATCTTGTGTTTACTTAATTGTATCAAGTGAGGAATGTGACACATTTTCTGACTGTGCAGAAGCTCCTGGACACAGACAGACATTCAGGCCTGGAACTTACTGCAAAATGCAATCGCCATCGCTAGCGTTTTGTATGAGCAGTTTGTAAGTGATTTCATGAGCGTTTTAGGGATTGTTTTTAAAAAGTGTATCAATTTGCCAGCGGTTGTGTAGTGATTACCGTTTTAAAGTCTGATTGGTCCTTTCAATTAATTTTTATTTTGTTACAGTGTGCAGTAACTTTAAAACGCTAGCAAAATCGCTTCGCGCAGGTTTTGATGAGCGATTACGCCAGTGATTATATACTTTACATTGAAGCGCAAACGCTGACAAAATGCTACATGTCCTGCGCTTGCGATTTTCCAAATCGCACACGCTCCTGTAGAAGTTACCCCATCCATTAACATTAGCTGAGCGTTTTCAGAAAACGCTAGCGTTTTCATGCGCTCCTTAAATGCTCACAAAAAAGCCCTTGTGGGTTCCAGCCCTCAAAGCATTTCTGCCTTGAATACAACATAAATAAAGCCAGTTATGAATAAAATGCAAAGTCAGCTCTCAAAGCAAAAAACTGTACTTTTGAGAACTTGTCATTTCTAAATGAATAATAATACTTATGCACAAATGCAAATATGATAACCATATGGCATATAAAAAGTAGGAAAACATGTTTTTATTGAATATTATGTCCGGGTTTTACACCACTTTAACAATACACTTTACGGGTTGCCCAAATTCCTGAGATCCATGCATATTCCATGGTCATAAAATAGAGGCGCTACACCTGCTATTGCCGAAATTCTGTTTTGTCCCCACGTTTATTGCCTGATGAAGCGGGCTGGGCCTGCGAAACGCGTTGCACTGTTTTTGGGGTACCGTATAATAATTGTATTGATTTATATGAAGACAGGATCTCGTGTTTGCTTTTGGGAGGCAAGCCCACCACTTCCTCCAAGCAATTTTTAAAAATTTTATTGACTTTTATCCTGCTGGCGCCTCTGTTCTACATACAAATATTTCATGGTCACGACGCAAATTAATTTCTTCTAAAGAAACAGACTTTAGTAAAAAGCCAAAACCAAAAAAGTTCCCCCCCTTTCCCCCTTAGACTATCCTTTATTTTTGTTCTCTGGTTGAGCTCTAAGGAAAACTAAATGAAGATGTTACATGCTGTTAAACTTTAATATAGCAGAATGCCTCTTGCAGACATCGCTGTGGCTGGAATAATAAAATATTATCTAATTCTTACAGAGCTCGCCGAGTAGGATGTGCTACTAATCGCGTCATATTAAGTCGTGATTCCGGCCTCATTTTCTTTAATGTCCATTATGGCTAATGGAATGTGTTTAACATGGTTTGAACCCGTGTTCGGCGCGTTGCGTTCGTTTAAACAGAGGTGGCGAATTAACTTCTGATGTAATGTGTTTGGGAGAGATAAACGGTTCATTGGCATATTTACTCTGAAATTACATATTATAGCCGGTTTTACTGGCGAGGTGGAGAGGAACGGCGAGGTCACCCAAGCTGTCTCCATTTTACTTGCTAGTTCATTATATTATATTACCGTCATGATAAAATGCACACGGTGGGGGATAGAGACTTTTTTTCACCTGGTGTTGGATAGATCTGGTGACTTTTTCCTGTGATTTCACCCCACACCCTGGTCAGAGCGATGGCTTCGTAAGTCTGAAGGTATCTCTGGTGCTTCGATGGTTGTTTCTGGAACTTCACTGGAAGATTCCCTCCTTCCTTTCTTCTGGGAAAATTCCACTGAATTCCAGTAGCCTGACGATGGTTTTAGCACTTCACAAATAAAAATAAAATAGAAAATAAAAAAATGCACAGTGGATAGAGTCTGCTTTTAAACAATTAATCTGTGCATAAAGAGTACCTCCAGTATAAAAGACAGACCTTGTCATGCCAGGTTGTCTGTCTTAATGATACAGGATTTTGGAAGGTCGGGGAGGGGGTCTCAGGTTTAAATATTTACCTGGTTGGCTGTAATCAGAGGCGTATCTAGAGGGATGCAGGAATGGCACATGCCATGGGCGCCACAGAACCATGAACACCATGCCTGCCCCTGTGCTGCACCGCCATGTCTGCCCCCATGCCTCCCCATCACTCAGACCTCAGATCGGATTATTTCTGTTATATAGGGACCATGGCTACTTAATCTATGTATGTAGGGCACACTTGGCTTAGTGTTAGAAAAGAGGACAGAGAGGACATAAGAAGAGATATTTCCAAAACAAGAACTTCAGCAATAGCCCGAGCCAAAAAACACAGGTAACCATAATACATGTACAAGAAAGGATGCTATTTTTGGAGGGGAAGGGGGCTCTGACCGGAAGGAAGGGGGGGGGGGTGCAATTTCATTGTTTGCCATAGGCTCTATATTACATAGATACGCCTCTGGCTGTAATGCATTCAGGCATGTGATTGCTCCTCCCCCTTGTAGATGTGGCTTTTTTCTTTTTAACCTCTGTCGAGGCCCTGGCCTTCCCTATCTGTGTTGCCGTGGCCCGTTCCAGCAGCTGTGGCCTAATTAGTGGCTGCTGAGCTGGAGCGATACTGCACATGCGCTAGTGCAACCTCTCTTGTGCTCACGCATGCGCAGTGCGGAACTGCCTGTCTTCGGTAGCACTTGTGCTCCCAAAGACGTCCGAAGCCTCCGAAGCCGAGGATTCAAACGGGGTGACAACACTGGAATGAGCAAACCGTGAGATGAGCGGAAAGGCTTTATAGGACACAGATCCTTCCCTCTCCTTAAAGGATAGCCGAAGTGACATGTGACATGATGAGATAGACATGTGTATGTACAGTGCCTAGCATACAAATAACTAGGCTGTGTTCCTTTTTTTCTATCTCTGCCTGAAAGAGTTCAATATCGGGTATGTAAGTTGCTGACTCAGTCCTGACTCAGACAGGAAGTGACTACAGTGTGACCCTCACTGATAAGAAATTCCAACTATAAAACACTTTCATAGCAGAAAATGGCTTCTGAGAGCAGGAAAGAGATAAAAAGGATCAACAGTTCATAGATTTTAGCTCTGGCATACTTCAATGAATGTGTCATTGAGCAAAAACAATAAAACAGTTAAAACTTAAAAAGTAGATTTAAACATAAAATAAAACTGTGGAATATCTTAAAAAGTCATTTTTAGGAGAAGGACGATAGATACAATCATTTATTTCATTACTTTATTTTGGCCTCGGGTGTTCTTTAAGTATCTGTTTTTTTTGTGGGTTTACATTAGCTTTAAAGCAGTATAAACCCTGACATAATATTCAATAAAAACATGTTTTACTACTTTTTATATCCCATAAAATTATCATATTTGCTTTTGTGCAGTATTATTATTCATTTAGAAATTACACGTTCCCAAAGTACAGGGTTTTTTGCTCTGAAAGCTGACTTTTCCATTTTATTCATAACTGATTTATTAATCTTGAATTTTGAGCAGAAATGCTTTCTGAGTGTCTGTCTGTGTCCAGAAGATTCTGCACAGTCAGAGAATGTGTCACATTCCTCACTTCATACAATTAAGTAAACACAAGATAACATTATCTACAATTCAGATGCGTCCAGCTTTCTCTGCACTGAGCTTGTAACTCCTGTGTTTAACTAATTGAATGCTGCTCTAGTAAAAAAAAATGGTGGTAGTATATAATATGCTGTGAATAATCTTTTAGAGCAAATAAGAAATGCTGGGTTTCATTCCGCTTTAAGGGAGTTGGAAGATTTTGATAAAATGGCTGTGACTGCATTGCTGAGGAAAGGGGAGGGGGGGGGGGAAACATCGCCTGTGTAAGAATTACTGCCGATCAGGTAAGTAATTAACCCTGACTTCCCCCCTCCCCAATCCTGCATCATGAAGAGAGGGCTTGGCATGACAGACTGTCTTTTATACTAGAGGTAGCCTTTAATTTATCTTTTAAATGAAAGGCAATTCGAGATTGCCTATTACATCATACCGCCAAAAAGATGTAACGCCACTTTGAGTCATTTGATTCTGAAGTCCCCGGTTGGTGTATAATGATCCATTGTGTCACTTACTGAGTTTGCTTTGTCAGTTTACATATTTCCTTAGAAGAAAACAGTGAGAATTTTCACACCTTGGAAGGATATAATAATGTGTCTCTCTTAACAATGCTCTGACTGGGAGTCCTAGCTATAACGAGACTGGCTAAATATAGCAACTTCAAAACAAAGAAGATGATTAAGAAATAAAACAATTAAATACAAAGACAGGAGCTGTGGAAGATTGGGGGGGAGGGGGGGGGGGTTGTTGAGATTTCTGCTTTGTTTGGTATGTTGGTTGCAGTGAGGAGGGATTTTGAAATTCACCTAGAACAGAATCTGAGTTGAGAATTTCACCTTTGCTCCTGCAAGTCAAATTGACTAAAGTCAAACTGAGCCTCAAAATACTAAAGTTTCACAATTCTTATATTGCATATAGTTATTGTTTTTATTATTTGCACTGAAGTCTTCAGGTGGCCATCTTGGATTCCTTTTTTAATTCATTACAAATAACCCCCAAACAGGCAAGTGCCTCCATGTTTAACCACTTACTGCACCTTGTGCAGTATATCTATGCCCTTGGAAACTTCATCTGAAGTCCCAGGGATGTAAATATTTGTCTATTGCCACTGCGCACTCCAGCACGCTCCCGCACACACTCTTGCTGCTGATCATTAGAGGGGAGAATAGGAACGCTGTTCCTATTTATTAACCACTTTACCCCCGCCCGTACGAATTTCTCCGTCCCTTTTTCCATCCTTTAACCCCAGGGACGGAGAAATCCGTACTTTCCGCGCTCCCGCCGCTGCCCGTGCTCCCGCTCACTCTAGCGTGCATTCCCACGGGTAAACACGCCGCCGGCCGCTCGCCCGGAGATCAATGAACGGGAAAATCCATTACCGTTCGTTGATCTAAGCCCCGCAATGATCCGCTGCTTTTCCGCTAAGCAGCGCGATCATTGTGAAAAAAAAAAACGTACCCAGCGTCCTACTACTTCCTCCAAGCGTCCAGAATTAGTTATACACAAAAAATTAACTCATTACCTCCCACACTCCCCATTTATTTTTTTTGTAATTAAAAAAAATTAAAAAATTTACAATAAAAAAAAAATACATAAATAGTTACCTTAGGGACTGAAATCTTTAAATATTTATATCAGGAGGGTACAACACTGTTACTTTATAAACTATGGGCTTGTAATTAGGGATGGACGCAAAACTGAAAAAAATGCACCTTTATTTCCAAATAAAATATTGGCGCCAAACATTGTGATAGGGACATAATTTAAACGGTTTTATAACCGGGACAAAAGGGCAAATACATTTCATGGGTTTTAATCACAGTAGCATGCATTATTTAAAAACTATAATGGCCGAAATCTAAAAAATAATTAAATTTTTTCCCACATTTTTCCTATTTTCCCATTAAAACACATTTAGAATAAAATAATTCTTGGCATAATGTCCCACCTAAAGAAAGCCTAATTGGTGGCGGAAAACACAAGATATAGTTCATTTCATTGTGATAAGTAATGATAAAGTTATAGATGAATGAATGGAAGGAGCGCTGAAAGGTGAAAATTGCTCTGGTGCTCAGGGGGTAAAACCCCTCAGTGGTGAAGTGGTTAAACTATGTCCCCATGTCAATGATTACCGGCATCAATGAGATGCCTGCGGTCATTGTAGTACCAAAAGTAACATGTCCACACATTACTTCCTGTTAGCGTACTAATAGTATGCATGGGAAAATAATGCACAATGACAAAAAAATGACAATTTAAAAAAAAATGTGTAAATAGTTACTTTAGGGACTGAACTTTTTTAATATGTATGTCAAGAGGGTATATTACTGTTATTTTTTTTAATTATGGGCTTGTAATTAGTGATAGACACAAAACTGAAAAAATGCACCTTTATTTCCAAATAAAATATTGGCACCATACATTGTACTAGGGAAATATTTTAAACATTTCAATAACTTAGACATATGGGCAAATACAATGTGTGGGTTTTATCCACAGTAGAACTTTCCATTTTAAATCTATAATGGCCAAAACCTGAGAAATAATGAGAAATAATAATAATTCTTATTATTCCCATTAAAATGCATTTAGAATAAAAAAAAAAACTTAGCATAATGTACCACCAAGATATTTTGTTGTGATTAGTAGTGATTAAGTTATTGGTGAATGAAAGGAAGGAGCACTGAAAGGTGCTGATTGGAGGGAAGGGACGCAGGCGGGGGAGCGGTAGAGAGTGACAGTGTGGATGTAAACAGCTTGCCAGCGACATGCTGTATGTCGCTAGCAGGGCAATTTGATTTATGGGGCCAGCAGAGCGCAGGGGGAGCCTGGGGGGGGGGGGGGGGAGTAGACGGAATAACAACAGAGGCTGAGCATTATATACAGACCCAGCCTTGCTGTGCTAATAGGATTGTTAGAACCCACCTCGGGTTCTCTTTAAGCTGTTTCCCTTTGCTCTTGTAAACTGCATGCTGTGTGCCATCTAGGTACTTCAATGCCTCTACTGAGCTATGTACTGTGCCAAACCCAAGTCCGGGCAGGACAGAACAAAAAGTTGAGTTTAAAATGAAATACATTGTATAGAACAGAATGTGGAACACAAACATGGCATAATACCGTACCTATTGTTTATGAATGAATGGTTTTTTTTCAGGTAATATCATAGCTAAAAAAATCACCACCATCTAGAAGAAATACTACAGTACATCTTATTATTTTTTAACATTTTTTTTTATACCATTTTATAGTACTTTGATCAGCTGTGGGCTTTATTTTTCTGCCACCATTGATAGGCTCTATTACAGTTCATTAGCGGTATCCATGGCAATGACATTTACAGACACTGATTAATTACAGCACCTAATGAATCAAGTCTCAAGATTAGACGAGCCATCAAAGGGAGAAAACGTATTATATGAAAACACGATCACAAAAGACCCGAGAAAGCGATCTGCCACAAAACGCAATCATGTGTATGCAGAAATATAAACAGGCAGGGAACGCACTCGCGGCCGCCGCGCAGCCACCGCGCAGCTGCACTTCCACGCTGAATAGGAGTTAAAGAGAGGAGTAATTAACAACTTTAATGCTACGCTTCTCTTTTAACCTCCTTTGCAAATAGCCTGCCATGTGCCATGTGAATGGTAAAAGAATTGTACCGCCATATGCTTATTCCTTTTCCCTTGTATATGTTTCAAATATACCTAAAAGAGGCCCTGTAGTGACATTATTGCAGTGAGTTATTCAGGAGTAATTATCCTGATTTCAGCATCACAAACACTTCCTATAGCTATATATTGCTGTATATGGGTGTGTAGCCCCGCCCTCCCAGTGATGTCACAGCCTAGGCTATGTTGTCACACATGCTTCTGGCCTCAAAACCATATGTGCACAGATGTATTATTATATTCTCTGAGTTTATTTATTTACAGGACCACTATCACGAAAAACATAACATTTTAATTAAATGCAAACACATACAAATACGAAGTACATTTCTTTCAGAGTAAAATGAGACATAAAGTACTTTTTTTCCTATGTTGCTGTCACTTACAGTAGATAATAGAAAATTGACAGGGCCGACAGGTTTTGGACTAGCCCATTTCCTCATGGGGGGTTCTCAGGATTTTTGTAATTTTCAAAAGCACCTAGTGAATGGCAGTTGCTCTGTCCAACTGCCAAAAAAGTGTACGGTGAGCAGGGAGGCTGGCCAGCATCTTTGTATAAATCCATTTCAAGGGGTGTCTTTATAAAAAAAATAAAGGCCATGCTGAGATTCCCCCATGAAGTGATGGACTAGCCAAAAATCTGTCTGTTCTGTCAGATCTCTACTACCTACTGTAAGTGACAGCAGCGTAAGAGAAAAGTAATTTATTACTCGTTTTACTCTGGAAGAAACATACTTGCGTTTACAAGTATTTTTACAAGTATTTTACATTTTACAATTATTCACAATAGTGGTCCTTTAATTATGCTAATAACATATAAAAAATATACATTATTAGCTGACCTAAGCCCGTTTGAAAACGGGCTCTAGGTCTGTCACCACCACGCGGGCAGTTGAAAACGGGCTCTAGGTCTTTCACCACCGCGCGTGCGTACCTGCCCACCGTGCGTGCAAGCATCCACCCACCTGCTCGGCCGGCCACCGCACCCACCCGCCCTGCGTCCTGTCCCAACGGCTGTCAGTGCTTGACATGCGCAATAGCGCAAAAGCACTGACACAGGGCAGGAGCAGGGACACTTGTACTTTATATATGTAGACTAGCAGACCCAAGTCCGTTTAAAAACGGGCTCTAGGGTCTGTGTTTCTCCTGCCGCATGTTACTGCGCACACGCGCACGCACCCATCGCACACACCCGCTGCCCGCCGCACACCCAGCCGCCCGCTCACACGCTCCCTGGCCCCGTCCTCCTGTCTCTGTGTAGCTGGGTCCATGCTGCGCTCATGCGCAGCAGCAAAAAACACACAGCTACACAGAGACAGCGTGACGCAGGGACACAGGGGTTTCATGATAGAGGATGTTCTGAGGGACAGAGATATGAACAGGCCAATGTACTCTGTCAATGATGAAGATGATGATGGTATACAAATGCCTTTTTCCACACATGCCCTACCCCCATAAAATATAGGGGCTTATTAATATTATTTAGTCTTTCATGTTTTATTTTTTAGCTTCCCTTACAAATTTGACAGTCCTTATTTTTTAATCTAGGCAGCATTTCTATCTTGAAGTGATAACCAGATAGTAAACAATGAGGCTTTCTTATTAGACAACTTCAGGATATTTGGGTTCTGTAAATGCAGAAACTTGATATATATGTATGAATATATATATATATATATATATATATATATATATATATATATATATATATATATACAGTGGTGTGGTTTAAATGATGGTTTTTATTATTTAGTGAGAAAAAAACCTCCAAATCTACATGGCCCTGTGTGAAAAAGTGGTTGCCCCACCTTGTTAAAAAATAACTTAAAGGTGGTTTATTAAACCTGAGTTCAATTTCTGTAGTCAGCCCCAGGCCTGATTACTGCCACACCTGTTTCAATCAAGAAATCACTTAAATAGGAGCTATCTGACACAGAGAAGTAGACCAAAAGCACCTCAAAAGCTAGACATCATGCGGAGATCCAAAGAAATTCAGGAACAGATGAGAACAAAAGTACTGTAATTGAAATCTATCAGTCTGGTAAAGGTTATAAAGCCATTTCTAAAGCTTTGGGACTCCAGCAAACCACAGTGAGAGCCATTATCCACAAATGGCAAACACATGGAACAGTAATGAACCTTCCCAGGAGTGGCCGGCCGACCAAAGTTACCCCAAGAGCGCAGAGAAAACTCATCCGAGAGGCCACAAAAGACCCCAGGACATCATCTAAAGAACTGCAGGCCTCACTTGCCTCAATTAAGGTCAGTGTTCACGACTCCACCATAAGAAAGAGACTGGGCAAAAACGTCCTGCATGGAAGATATCCAAGGCGCAAACCACTTTTAAGCAAAAAGAACATTAAAGGGACTCCGAGCAGTGCAGAAACTATGGAAAGATGCACATCATTTTAAAGCTCTCTTTCTCCTCTTTCCAATGATATATAAACCACCACCCTACGTCTTTTAGTTTTCGCTATTTTCGCGATTGAAATTGCCGCGGCCGCGATTTCGATCGCGAAAATAAAGAAAACTAAAAGGCATAGGGCAACGATTTAGGTGTCGTCAGAAAGAGGAGAAAGAGAGCTTTAAAATGATATCCATCAAGCCATAGTTATATTGTATTACACAGGACGACACTTTCCCCAGTGTCAGCAGCTCCATTTTGCTGAATGCAGCTGCTGACTTTGACAAAAAGTCGCCCTGTGTAATACAATATAACTATGGCTTGATGGATATCATTTTAAAGCTCTCTTTCTCCTCTTTCTGACGACACCTAAATCGTTGCCCTACGCCTTTTAGTTTTCTCTATTTTCGCGATCGAAATCGCGGCCGCGGCAATTTCAATCGCGAAAATAGTGAAAACTAAAAGGCGTAGGGTGGCGGTTTATATATCATTGGAAAGAGGAAAAAGAGAGCTTTAAAATGATGTGCATCTTTCCATAGTTTCTGCACTGCTCGGAGTCCCTTTAAGGCTCGTCTCAATTTTGCTAAAAAAAACATCTCAATGATTGCCAAGACTTTTGTGAAAATACCTTGTGGACCGACGAGACAAAAGTTGAACTTTTTGGAAGGTGTGTGTCCCGTTACATCTGGCGTAAAAGTATCACAGCATTTCAGCAAAAGAACATCATACCAACAGTAAAATATGGTGGTGGTAGTGTGATGGTCTGGGGTTGTTTTGTTGCTTCAGGACCTGGAAGGCATGCTGTGATAGATGGAACCATGAATTCTACTGTCTGCCAAAAAATCCTGAAGGAGAATGTCCGGCCATCTGTTTGTCAACTCAAGCTGAAGCGATCTTGGGTGCTGCAGCAGGACAATGACCCAAAACACACCAGCAAATCCACCTCTGAATGACTGAAGAAAAACAAAATGAAGACTTTGGAGAGGCCTAGTCAAAGTCCTGACCTGAATCCTATTGAGATGTTGTGGCATGACCTTAAAAAGGCGGTTCATGCTAGAAAACCCTCAAATAAAGTTGAATTACAACAATTCTGCAAAGATGAGTGGGCCAAAATTCCTCCAGAGCACTGTAAAAGACACATTGCAAGTTATCGCAAACGCTTGATTGCAGTTATTGCTGCTAAGGGTGGCCCAACCAGTTATTAGGTTCAGGGGGCAATTTCTTTTTCACACAGGGCCATGTAGGTTTTGAGGTTTTTTTCTCACTAAATAATAAAAAACATCATTTAAAACTGCATTTTGTGTTCAACTAGAATAAGAAATCAGGAAGGGGGCAAATAGTTTTTTACACCACTGTATATATACATATATATATATATATATATATATATATATATATATATATATATATATATATATATATATACAGTGGTGTAAAAAACTATTTGCCCCCTTCCTGATTTCTTATTCTTTTGCATGTTTGTCACACTCAAATGTTTCTGCTCATCAAAAACATTAACTATTAGTCAAAAATAACATAGTTGAACACAAAATGCAGTTTTAAATCATGTTTTTTATTATTTAGTGAGAAAAAACCTCAAAACCTACATGGCCCTGTGTATATATGAGTTTTATAATCTTTTCTCCAATATTCTGAAAACCTCTTGGCTGGCTTGGCTTCCATAGGAAAAGTGGTCCTGTTCTGTAGGTAGAAACATTTGATTTCTACTCTAAAGCACTTCAGAACATGTATTGCTTGTGACATAAATGTACACAAATAATACACAACAGCCCTTAATCAATTCACTTTTTCATGTTTTCTCTGGTGATATTTTCATACTTCATCAATTAAATAAAGCCACCAGCAAGCAAAAAAAATATTTATAATAATTTTTTTCAAGAAATTGTTATTGATTTTCAGTACAGGTCATAATGATCGCTGTCTAGTATCTGCAAAATTAGAAGAACTTGATTGACATCAACAATTAGAAAGTGGCATATAGGATCAAAATGTGTTTCGATTTCAGCATTTCGTTCTAAGGCTTCAATTAACTGTGTTTATTGAGTGGGATATTATAGAATCATTTTGACAGTAGTTTTTCACCATTTTTTTGGTATTTTTTAAATTGCAGACTGCTGTAAAGTTATTTGAAAGAGAGGATGAAAAAAATTATCTCTTAGAAGAAAACTCAGGAGAAGGGCCAAAGTACTTAGAACTTTTTGTTTGGCTTTTTATTGCTGCCTATGCCCAAATTGGGAAGGTATTTCCTCATTTCCTGTTCCTGAAACCCAGAAATTTCTGTGGCTTTAATTTGGACTCTGGTGGTCTTGGAAGTCAGAAAATGAGGGAAAACAATTACAACTTGATGAGGCTCAAACCCTTCCTCACATTACAAAACTGATTTCAAATGTTGCTAGTTGTGAATTTTGCCAAAGTCATTTTTGCTTCAAAATTTGTATTTTTGCCTGATTCAAAATTTGTGTGAACATTTAATGGAATTTTCGCAAGATGCACATTTCCTTGAAAGTAAGAACTTTCTTTAAAAAAAAAAATGTTTTCTTATGCCCTTTGACTTCAATGGATATGGAAACAATTGCGTTTTCACATGACTTGACTTTACTTAATTCCTGTCTGTGTTTCCCATTGGAGTAAAGGCCCCCAAAAAAGGCTTTCCCCCATTTCCTGTCCTGAGCGATCTTGCCTATCTCGGTCCACGATGTCCTTGCATCCTTTATTTCCTCCTCCACACTTCTTCACCAAGTTGCTATTGGTCTCCCTCTTCTATATTGGGGATTCCTCCTTAAATGGACTCCGAGCACCTCTCATGGGCATGCCTTTAAGACTTCGACAAGTACTGCAGAGTACTTAAAGGTACATACCTTTCTGTAGCTTGTGCTCTCCTCTTTCATTTGATGCCTGAATTGCCATTCTACGCCAAATAGTTTTCTTTCTATTTCAATTTAAAAATCGTGGCTGCCATCTTGGCTATGTTATAACTTCCGGGTCACCCCTGTCTTCTCTGTTAAAGAAGTGCATTACTGAATGAAGCAGGAAGAGTAAGTGACACGCATGGCCATTGCAAGAGGCTCCTCCAGAGGGGTCATAGCACGACTTTGTTGGAAGTTGTCTGGCTTAAAGGCATGCCCATGAGAGGTGTTCAGAGTCCCTTTAAGACTTATTTCTCCATGGCACTGCTCTTGCAGAGAGGGTGGCCAATCCAACCCTTACTTTCTTGGTTTGTTTGCTCTGTAAATCCACTGGTTCTTCTTTGGATCTCTCCCACAACTCTTTGTTTGAAACTATATTTGGCCACCACGATATATAGTATTCGTCTAAGTCAGTAATTTACAAAGGTTTGATGGCTTCTAGTTATCTCTGTTGTCACCTTCCGAATCTCACAGCCACACAGGAGGACTGGAGCCATACAGGAGGACTGGAGCCATACAGGAGGACTGAAGCCATACAGGAGGACTGGAGCCATACAGGAGGACTGCAGCCATACAGAAGGACTGGAACCATACAGGAGGACTGCAGCCATACAGGAGGACTGGAGCCATACAGGAGGACTGCAGCCATACAGGAGGACTGGAGCCATACATGAGGACTGGAACCATACAGGAGGACTGCAGCCATACAGGAGGACTGGAGCCATACAGGAGGACTGCAGCCATACAGGAGGACTGGAGCCATACAGGAGGACTAGAGCCATACAGGAGGACTGCAGCCATACAGGAGGACTGGAGCCATACAGGAGGACTGGAGCCATACAGGAGGACTGGAGCCATACAGGAGGACTGCAGCCATACAGGAGGACTGCAGCCATACAGGAGGACTGGAGCCATATAGGAGGACTGGAGCCATACAGGAGGACTGCAGCCATACAGGAGGACTGGAGCCATACAGGAGGACTGGAGCCATACAGGAGGACTGCAGCCATACAGGAGGACTGCAGCCATACAGGAGGACTGCAGCCATACAGGAGGACTGCAGCCATACAGGAGGACTGGAGCCATACAGGAGGACTGCAGCCATACAGGAGGACTGGAGCCATACAGGAGGACTGGAGCCATACAGGAGGACTGGAGCCATACAGGAGGACTGCAGCCATACAGGAGGACTGCAGCCATTCAGGAGGACTGGAGCCATACAGGAGGACTGCAGCCATACAGGAGGACTGCAGCCGTACAGGAGGACTGGAGCCATACAGGAGGACTGCAGCCATACAGGAGGACTGCCGCCGTACAGGAGGACTGGAGCCATACAGGAGTACTGCAGCCATACAGGAGGACTGGAGCCATACAGGAGGACTGGAGCCATACAGGAGGACTGCAGCCATACAGGAGGACTGGAGCCATACAGGAGGACTGCAGCCATACAGGAGGACTGCAGCCATACAGGAGGACTGCAGCCGTACAGGAGGACTGCAGCCATACAGGAGGACTGGAGCCATACAGGAGGACTGCAGCCATACAGGAGGACTGCAGCCATACAGGAGGACTGGAGCCATACAGGAGGACTGCAGCCATACAGGAGGACTGCAGCCATACAGGAGGACTGGAGCCATACAGGAGGACTGCAGCCATACAGGAGTACTGCAGCCATACAGGAGGACTGGAGCCATACAGGAGGACTGCAGCCATACAGGAGTACTGCAGCCATACAGGAGTACTGCAGCCATACAGGAGGACTGCAGCCATACAGGAGGACTGCAGCCATACAGGAGGACTGCAGCCATACAGGAGGACTGCAGCCATACAGGAGGACTGCAGCCATACAGGAGGACTGGAGCCATACAGGAGGACTGCAGCCATACAGGAGGACTGCAGCCATACAGGAGGACTGGAGCCATACAGGAGGACTGCAGCCATACAGGAGTACTGCAGCCATACAGGAGGACTGGAGCCATACAGGAGGACTGCAGCCATACAGGAGTACTGCAGCCATACAGGAAGACTGCAGCCATACAGGAGGACTGCAGCCATACAGGAGGACTGCAGCCATACAGGAGGACTGCAGCCATACAGGAGGACTGCAGCCATACAGGAGGACTGCAGCCATACAGGAGGACTGGAGCCATACAGGAGGACTGGAGCCATACAGGAGGACTGGAGCCATACAGGAGGACTGCAGCCATACAGGAGGACTGGAACCATACAGGAGGACTGCAGCCATACAGGAGAACTGGAGCCATACAGGAGGACTGCAGCCATACAGGAGGACTGGAGCCATAGAGGAGGGCTGCCTTCACGTTGCCCTGGAATATTTTAAACTTAGTTTTCAAGGAGAAATCGTGGGATCTCCATATTGGATACAGTTGTACAACTTTGCTTACTTGATGCAGTTTTTGACATCAGAACTGTCACCACCATCCACTGTCACTAGACTGCCCAGATACTGTGTTTCCCATATACTTGAAACTCCCTTTTAGGTTCTTGTGTTGATGTTTAACCACTTTTGAGGGGTTTTACCCCTTCAGCATTCAAGCAATTTTTACCTTTCAGCTCTCCTTCCATTCATTCGCCTATAACTTTATCATTACTTATCACAATGAAATGAACTATATCTTGTTTTTTTCGCCACCAATTAGGCTTTCTTTAGGTGGGACATTATGCCAAGAATTATTTTATTCTAAATGTGTTTTAATGGGAAACTAGGAAAACATTTGGAAAAAAAAACATTATTTTTCAGTTTTCGGCCATTGTAGTTTTTAAATAATGCATGCGACTGTAATTAAAATCCATGTAATTTATTTGCCCATTTGTCCTGGTTATTACACCATTTAAATTATGTCCCTATCACAATGTTTGGCGCCAATATTTTATTTGGAAATAAAGGTGCATTTTTTTCAGTTTTGCGTCCATCCCTAATTACAAGCCCATAGTTTAAAAAGTAACAGTGTTATACCCTCTTGATATAAATAGTTAAAGAGTTCAGTCCCTAAGGTAACTAATTATGTATTTTTTTATTGTAATTTTTTTTTATTACCAAAAAAAATGGTAATAATTGGGGAGTGTGGGAGATAATGAGTTAATTTATAATGTAAAACTATGTATTTGTATATGAAAAATGCTTATGACTGCAGTTTCTAATTTTTGGCCACAAGATGGCCACAGTAATTTTTTTGTAAATGGCCCCGTAAGCGTAGTAAGTATGCTTACAGGAAGTTCAGTGAGGCTGGGAAACTTGTTTTTTTCTCACAATGATCACGCAGCTTCTCATAGAAGCAGCCAATCATTGCTGCGGGGACTTAGATCAACGAACGGGAACAGTTTTCATTCATTGATCTCCGGGTTGAGCGGGCGGCGGCGTGCACGGGCGTGGGAGCGCACGCACGATCAAGCGGGAGCACGGACATCGGCAGTAGCAGCGGGGGTGCGTATATCTACACCCCGGGCAGGTAAATGAAGTTAAAAGGGGCGTAGACATACTGTACCTGGGCAGCAAAGTGGTTGATCCCGTTTCTTCAGGGTTTTTTTTCCTTACGATTTATTATCATGCTTTCACACGCCTGCCCATACATTCTTGTGCACAAATGTATCTGTTCTAAAATACGTTTTCTAATTCCGAAGACTTCAGTGCACTTGTTGAAAATTAGTTTTTTTATCCCAATATTTGTGGAAAAAATATTATGGACTAAACAAAAATGGCCATATTCGCTCATCGCTACTTCTGACCCTTTCAGAGACATTTATCCACTTCCTGACCAAACAGGAAGTACCCTGTAACATACTTTCTTAGATGAAAACACTAACAGCAGCGAGAACCTGGAATAGTTTTATAGCCCATTTTTACACTTTTTTTCCTCAGTGTTTGCTTATATTATTATAAATATTGAAATGTGTCAATACTCAGGTTGCTAAAGACGGGAATGATTTCAGGGGTAGAAGATATGCGAGTTTTGCCCAGGCGGCAATTCGCGTCTTCAGCAAAAACACCAAACTCCCTCCTTCATTTAATGCCATCTGCAGATAGAAAATTGTGGTAAAGAAGAAGATCTGTGCTTATTTGCATGAAATTTGCAACTCATTACAGGTGACTTCAAGGAGATCTTAATGTCTTCCTATACATTATGGAGAGATTATTACACGCGGATGTGCCTAGCATAGGAATAGCTCTCCATTTCTTTATTATTAAGCTGTTTTTTTAGGTTTTGTTGAACTTTTGCCCTTTTCTAGGTGAACACAGGCTTAAAGTGTAATGATTATTTTGTCATTTGTTTTAACCTCTGCCACCCAATTACAAGAAACAAATAGAGAATATTCAGGAAAGCAAAACCTTAATTTTACTTTGAGACCTCACAATGTACTATCTCCCACTCCCAATTGTTTTATTTTATCCCTCCTGTTTCTTTTAAGCAAAAAGACTTACCACAGGCACTGCAGATAAGAGAAAGAGGAACCGGTTAAAACAAGAAATAACACTTAAGGTGAAGGTAGAATGGTATTTCTTTTACCTAATGTTTTGAAAGGGAGAAAAGGTAGAAATTGGTGTCAGGCAAATAATTAAACAAAGGCCAAAAATGGTGTCCTTATGAAAGAGAGAGGGCACTGAGGCAGCAGTCTAAGGATAAATGATTACAAATATCAGTACACTGATAGCAAGAGGTGTAAGGATGAGGCATGGCAGCGCTGGATGCTGATAGCCAGATATGGAAGGAGGAGTCATGGAATCACAGGTCGCTGATAGCTAGAAATGTAAGGAGGAGGCGTGGCAGCACAGGGATACTGATAGGTGCAGGCTGGAAGGAGGAGGCGTGGCAGCACAGAGACTCTGATAGGTGCAGGATGGAAGGAGGGGGGATGGCAGCACAGGGACACTGATAGGTGCAGGCTGGGAGGAGGAGACATGGCAGCACAGGATATTGATAGGTTCAGGCTGGGAGGAGGAGGCATAGCAGCACAGGACACTGATAGGTGCAGGCTGGAAGGAGGAGGCATGGCAGAACAGGACACTGATAGGTGCAGGCTGGAAGGAGGAGTCATGGCAGCACAGGACACTGATAGGTGCAGGCTGGAAGGAGGAGGCATGGCAGCACAGGACACTGAGAGGGGCAGGCTAGAAGGAGAAGGCATGGCAGCACAGGACACTGATAGGTGCAGGCTGGAAGGAGGAGTCATGGCAGCACAGGACACTGATAGGTGCAGGCTGGAAGGAGGAGGCATGGCAGCACAGGACACTGAGAGGGGCAGGCTAGAAGGAGGAGTCATGGCAGCACAGGACACTGAGAGGGGCAGGCTAGAAGGAGAAGGCATGACAGCACAGAACAATAATAAGTGCAGGCTGGGAGGAGGAGGCATGGCAGCACAGGGCACTGATAGGTGCAGGCTGGGAGGAGAAGGCATGGCAGCACAGGACACTGATAGGTGCAGGCTGGAAGGAGGAGGCATGGCAGCACAGGACACTGATAGGTGCAGGCTGGAGGGAGGAGGCATGGCAGCACAGGACACTGATAGGTGCAGGCTGGAAGGAGGAGGCATGGCAGCACAGGACACTGATAGGTTCAGGCTGGAGGGAGGAGGCATGGCAGCACAGGACACTGATAGGTGCAGGCTGGAAGGAGGAGGCATGGTAGCACAGGACACTGATAGGTGCAGGCTGGGAGGAGGAGGCATGGCAGCACAGGACACTGATAGGTGCAGGCTGGAAGGAGGAGGCATGTCAGCACAGGACACTGATAGGTGCAGGTTGGAAGGAGGAGGCATGGCAGCACAGAACACTGATAGGTGCAGGCTGGGAGGAGGAGGCGTGGCAGCACAGGACACTGATAAGGGCAGGCTAGAAGGAGGAGGCATGGCAGCACAGGAAACTGATCGGTGCAGGCTGGAAGGAGGAGACATGGCAGCACAGGACACTGATAGGTGCAGACTGGGAGGAGGAGATATGGCAGCACAGGAAAGTGATAGGTACAGGCTGGTAGGAGGAGGCATGTCAGCACAGGACACTGATAGGTGCAGGCTGGGAGGAGGAGGCATGGCAGCACAGGACACTGATAGCTGCAGGCTAGAAGGAGGAGGCATGGCAGCACAGGAAACTGATAGGTGCAGGCTGGAAGGAGGAGGCATGGCAGAACAGGACACTGATAGGTGCAGACTGGGAGGAGGAAATATGGCAGCACAGGAAAGTGATAGGTACAGGCTGGTAGGAGGAGGCATTGCAGCACAGGACACTGATAGGTGCAGGCTGAGAGGAGGAGACATGGCAGCACAGGAGAGTGATCTATAATATAATAATATAATAAGTTATTTTTCTAGGTAAAGCAGTGGAGTCCATTCAGGTGACTATGGTTCCTTCCTCTTCTCCTGGTCACCGTTCGGAGATGTAAGAATAGAAAGGCCTGACGTAGCAACCTGTGGTGCCAGTTGCAACTATGCAACTATTTCACTGTCCGAAGTTCATGATCCAGACACGCCCTTTCTTATGAGATCTGTATAGAAGCTGCGTAGCTCCCAACTGTCCTTTTTTCAGAGGGACAGTCCCTCTTTGGGAACCCAGTCTCTCTGTCCCTCTTTCCTCCTCATGTGTCATTTCAGGACTGATGTACAGATCTATGTAAATATATGTATTTTTATATTGAAAAAAATGTATTTAATAGACCCTAAATGTTATTTCTTTCATTTTAATGGCTATATTTCTTATTTATAAATGTTAAAATGAAGGAGAACTAATGATGATAGAAGGGACCAAAGTGGTCTGAATGTTAAAGCTTTGCATTTCACTTCTGAATTCATTCTAGTATCAGTGACTAGGGGTATAGGGGGGTTGGGATTAGTGTCGGGGTAGAGGTGTAATTTAGGCTGTAACAGGGGCATGTCTTAGAGAGTCCCTCTTTCTTATCTCAGAAAGTTGGGAGGTATGCAGCTGAGCCATGTTCTAGCTGTATAACATGAGCAGAGCTTTGGGAATCTCAGCTGATGTTATTACCACTCATGTGCTGTGTGTCTGGGGCGAGTGTTCCCTCCCTTATGCTCATGAAGTAGAATCTAGCAATTACAACTCTTCACTTATAGTGGAAGTCTTCCAGGAAGTGGCAGCGCAGGAAGCAGAGCTGTGATTAGGAAGTTGGGGTGGCAGTGATTATAGCTATGCTGACCATACGTCTCGCTTTACCCGGGACAGGTCCCGGATTCGGGGTCCCCTGTCCCAGGCTGCATGAGGTCCTAGGAAATGTCCCGCTTTTAGCTGCGGGATGTCTCGGCCTTGGGACTGGCATGCGGCGTCTAATAGATGCCGTGCAAGTTCATAACCTGCAGCCCCGCTCCAGCCTGCATAGTGTTCGGCAGGCAGAGCCAGGCTACGGGAAGATGGCGTCCGAAGCCCTGTACTGGAGACTATTTGTGTCTGCAGTACAGGGCTTCGGGCACAATCTTCCCGAAGCCCTGCTTTGCCTGTCAGTGCAAGAGATTGGAGGAGGATCGTCCAGGGGATGCGTGCCAGAGGCCGGCCGGGAGAGGAGACTTCTGTCAGGTGAGCCCAAATTACGTTTATTTTCTGCTGAAAATGTGTCCCAAATTGCGTTTATTTTCTGCTGAAATGTGTCCCAAATTGCGTTTGTTTTTTGCTGAAATGTGTCCCAAATTGCGTTTGTTTTCTGCTGAAATGTGTCTCAAATTGCGTTTGTTTTTTGCTGAGATGTGGCCCAAATTGCGTTTGTTTTCTGCTGAAATGTGGCCCAAATTGTGTTTGTTTTTTGCTGAGATGTGGCCCAAATTGCGTCTGTTTTCTGCTGAAATGTGACCCAAATTGTGTTTGTTTTCTTCTGAAATGTGGCCCAAATTGCGTTTGTTTTTTGCTGAAATGTGGCTCAAATTGTGTTTGTTTTCTGCTGAAATGTGGCCCAAATTGTGTTTGTTTTCTGCTGAAATGTTGCCCACATTGCATTTATTTTCTGCTGAAATGTTGCCCACATTGCGTTTATTTTCTGGTGTCCGGGGTGACTGTTGCTGCATAGTTGGCTATATTTGCTGCTTTGTGGTTACAGTTACGCTCCGCCCATACAATGTCATGGCCACGCCCATTTTTCAGCACGGCGCAAACCCCGCGCATACCCAAAGTTCTGCTACAATTCCATCAAGTTATATTGTTCCTTTTATCTGTTATTTATATTTTTTTTGGGGTGGCAGTGATTATATCAGAAGTCTTCCAGGAAGTGACAGCGCAGGAAGCAGAGCTGTGATTAGGAAGTCAGGGTGGCAGTGATTATAGCAGAAATCTTCCAGGAAGTGACAGCACAGGAAGCAGAGCTGTGATTAGGAAGTCAGGGTGGCTGTAATTATAGCAGAAGTCTTCCAGGAAGTGACATTGCAGGAAGCAGAGCTGTGATTAGGAAGCTGGGGTGGCACTGATTGTAGCAGAAGTCTTTCAGGAAGTGACAGCGCAGGAAGCAGAGCTGTGATTAGGAAGTCAGGGTGGCAGTGATTATAGGATAAGTCTTCCAGGAAGTGACAGCGGAGGAAGCAGAGCTGTGATTAGGAAGCTGGGGTGGCACTGGCAGTGATTATAGCAGAAGTATTCCAGGAAGTGACAGCGGAGGAAGCAGAGCTGTGATTAGAAAGTCAGGGTGGCAGTGATTATAGCAGAAGTCTTCCAGGAAGTGACAGCGCAGGAAGCAGAGCTATGATTAAGAAGTCAGGGTGGCAGTGATTATAGGAGAAGTCTTCCAGGAAGTGACAGTGCAGGAAGCAGAGCTGTGATTAGGAAGTCGTGGTGGCAGTGATTATAGCAGAAGTCTTCCAGGAAGTGACAGCGCAGGAAGCAGAGCTGGGATTAGGAAGTCGTGGTGGCAGTGATTATAGCAGAAGTCTTCCAGGAAGTGACAGTGCAGGAAGCAGAGCTGTGATTAGGATGTTGAGGTGGCAGTGATTATAGCAGAAGTCTTCCAGGAAGTGACATAACAGGAAGCAG
Organism: Hyperolius riggenbachi; assembly: GCF_040937935.1. NCBI lineage: Eukaryota > Metazoa > Chordata > Amphibia > Anura > Hyperoliidae > Hyperolius > Hyperolius riggenbachi. The sequence goes on from NC_090650.1 coordinate 8,996,013, forward strand.
AGCTGTGATTAGGAAGCCAGGGAGGCAGTGATTATAGCAGAAGTCTTCCAGGAAATGACAGTGCAGGAAGCAGAGCTGTGATTAGGATGTCGGGGTGGCAGTGATTTTAGCAGAAGTATTCCAGAAGATTTCAGCGCAGGAAGCAGAGCTGTGATTAGGAAGTTGGGGTTGCAGTGATTATAGCTGAAGTCTTCCAGGAAGTGACAGCAGAGGGAGCAAAGCTGTGATTATGAAGTCGGGGTGGCAGTGATTATAGCAGAAGTCTTCCAGGAAGTGACATTGCAGGAAGCAGAGCTGTGATTAGGAAGCTGGGGTGGCACTGATTATAGCAGAAGTCTTTCAGGAAGTGACAGCGCAGGAAGCAGAGCTGTGATTAGGAAGTCAGGGTGGCAGTGATTATAGGAGAAGTCTTCCAGGAAGTGACAGTGCAGGAAGCAGAGCTGTGATTAGGAAGTCGTGGTGGCAGTGATTATAGCAGAAGTCTTCCAGGAAGTGACAGCGCAGGAAGCAGAGCTGTGATTAGTATGTCGGGGTGACAGTGATTATAGCAGAGGTCTTCCAGGAAGTGACAGTGCAGGAAGCAGAGCTGTGATTAGGAGGTCGTGGTGGCAGTGATTATAACTGAAGTCTTCCAGGAAGTGACAGCACAGGAAGCAGAGCAATGATTAGGAAGTCAGGGTGGCAGTGATTATAGCAGAAGTCTTCCAGGAAGTGACAACACAGGAAGCAGAGCTTTGATTAGGAAGTCAGGGTGGCAGTGATTATAGCAGAAGTCTTCCAGGAAGTGACAGGGCAGGAAGCAGAGCTGTGATTAAGAAGTCAGGGTGGCAGTAATTATAGTAGAAGTCTTCCAGGAAGTGACAAGACAGGAAGCAGAGCTGTGATTAGGAAGTCGTGGTGGCAGTGATTATAGCAGAAGTCTTCCAGGAAGTGACAGTGCAGGAAGCAGAGCTGTGATTAGGATGTTGGGGTGGCAGTGAATATAGCAGAAGTCTTCCAGGAAATGACATAACAGGAAGCAGAGCTGTGATTAGGAAGCCAGGGAGGCCGTGATTATAGCAGAAGTCTTTCAGGAAGTGACAGCGCAGGAAGCAGAGCTGTGATTAGGATGTCGGGTGGCAGTGATTTTAACAGAAGTATTCCAGAAAATTTCAGCGCAGGAAGCAGAGCAGTGATTAGGAAGTTGGGGTTGCAGTGATTATAGCTGAAGTCTTCCAGGAAGTGACAGCAGAGGGAGCAAAGCTGTGATTATGAAGTCGGGGTGGCAGTGATTATAGCAGAAGTCTTCCAGGAAGTGACAGTGCAGGAAGCAGAGCTGTGATTAGGAAGTCGTGGTGGCAGTAATTATAGCAGAAGGCTTCCAGGAAGTGACAGTGCAGTAAGCAGAGCTGTGATTAGGAAGCTGGAGTGGCAGTGATTATAGCAGACGTCTTCCAGGAAGTGACAGTGCAGGAAGCAGAGCTGTGATTAGGAAGTCGTGGTGGCAGTAATTATAGCAGAAGTCTTCCAGGAAGTGACAGCGCAGGAAGCAGAGCTGTGATTAGTATGTCGGGGTGGCAGTGATTATAGCAGACGTCTTCCAGGAAGTGACAGTGCAGGAAGCAGAGCTGTGATTAGGAAGTCGTGGTGGCAGTGATTATTGCAGAAGTCTTCCAAGTTTTTCATGTTGCTGCGCATGCATGAGCTGTCTGCACGTGCTCAGTGCAGGCGAGTTCTGTGTAACCCATGCGTATCAGCGCTGAAGTGGAAGGATGGAGTAGGACCACGGGAAGACCTTGGAGGATCCAGAGGCTTCCCTCTCCCGGGGTAAGCATCAATATTTATACCCTGACAACCTTCCAGGTTTGCTTTTAGCATGAACTGGAAAGGGTTACATTTTTTTAAATTAAAAACTGAGTAACAAGTAACCTGACAGGAATAGAAAAATTTGCTGAGATGCAGCTGCAGTCCTGGCCACAAAGAGGCAATGTCTCAGCAACACAGGGAAGTGGTGGGTGGGGTTATGCATCAACTCTGTGGTTTATTAGGGTTTAGCACCACTAGGGGAGTCTTAGGGTTAGGTAACTCTAGGGGGGTCTTAGGATTAGGCACCACTGGGGGGAGGGTTTAGGGTTAGGCACCACTAAGGGGTCTTAGGGCTAGGTACCCCCAGGGGGCGTCTTAGGGTTGGCCACCACAAGGGGGTGTCTTAGGGCTAGGCACTACTGAGGGGGGTATTAGGGTTAATCATTGGTAGAGGTAGGGTTCTGTGTGAGGGCAGGCTTAGGTTTAGCCATAGTACAATATCTGTAAATATTACAGAATTTAGTAGTATAATATTGCTAATTTTAGAGAGATTCTACTAGCGGCCAACCCCTGCACCCTTTTTTCTAGGCGCTTTCTTTACATGTATGCCACAAACAGACCTTCTCACAACTTGCATACACTGTGAAAAGACGAAATCATGCTAGTGCTAGATCCCTTTTTGCAATGTGACTCTTCATCTACAATCGAGAAGTTCAAATAAAGCAGAGAAGAAAAATTAATGCAAACCTGCAAAATAGTGACTATGGCAGATTGGGCAATACACAAGTTAATGGAGCCAATCAATGCCAGTGTAGCCATAATCTGCAGGTTACAGGCCCCGCCTCCCCTGTTTCCCGCCTATAGGCTAGGAAGCATTTCATGCATTCCCTCCAAATCTCTTCATTCATTTTGCTTTAATCCCCCATAAGGAATGTGGGTGGTCTATTTACCCAGTCTTTGCATTGTTCACAACAACACACTGTATATCTGCCACAAATCCTAATCCCATAATGCGTATTGTGTCGCCTTGTGCGTTAGGCATCTTCTGGGAGTTAATCTCTCGCTCGTTCCGTTAATAACAGACAGAGCGATGGTGAATCCATCTTCAATTATTGAAATTAACATTTGTATCGATGTTCAATCTCCTCCGTAGACCCGGCGTGGCCTGTCTAACACAACAACAAAATATACGCCGTATACAAATCAATTGTCTCGCTGAATTATTAAACACAAATCAAACACGACGCAGCTTTAAGCCTGAATAACAATGGCGAGTAATATCACATTACAATATAATGCTGTGATTTGAATAGCGGATCTGGGCTTTGTTCTGTGCAGTGTGCTATGACATTGGATTAGCGCTGGGAATTGAAAGCGCTGGGGGGGGGGGGGGGGGGGGATGTAGCACCCTCTGATAGAGTCTTCCTGCACTTTGATTACTATTTTGTGTCATTGGTTGTTAACATGTTGATATTTGTAGCTTCTCAGATTCTGTTGTCATACTTGTGAGCGTTAGGCGGCCTTTGCAGGGTAAACAATGATTTGTATTAAACGCCGGTGTTTGAAGACTAAGGGGTCTGTTTATAAAGGAACAGACCAGAAAAAATGCCGCTATTGCTTCTGAAATTTCTGCATTTTTCTGATCACCAATTGATTAGAATCGGAATAATTTTTATTTGGCCAAGTAAGTGTTCACTCACAAGGAATTTGACTCAGCAGTTGGTTAAGGGACACAGACAATATTATACAGTATAGATAACTACAGATCAAGGACAGTATAGAAATAACGTCATAATAGGGCGTAGGGCAGCACGGTGGCGTAGTGGTTAGAGCTCTTGCCTTGCATCGCTGGGAAGGGGCATTGCTAGGATTCTAAGGGATCCGGGGCACATTTGAGCACTCTAGCTGAAAAATGGGTGTGGCACCGTAATGTGGGTGTGGTCATGGGTGGAGCCACATTTACAAGAACTTAACAGTGGTCTAAGTAGGCTTGTCCAGCGAAATGTTGGATGAAGATTCCCTCTCCATTAAAAAAAAAATGCAGCTAGGCAGAGTTAGAGTTAGGGCCAGTGCAAACCAAAAACCGCTAGCGTATGCCCAAATGCTATCGGTTTTTGAAGCTTTTTTTAGACTGAATCTAGGTATGTTTGGAGAGATTTTCTAAACATGCCTAGCATTTTTTGGAGCATCTATATATATAATAGACTAAGTGCCTCAACCTTCAAACAAGAAGAAGAAGTACTTTGCATGAGAAAATGTATGCGTGATCAAACACCAAGTTTAAGGCCTCTTTTCCACGGACTGTTGAGCTGTGTGCTCAGCAAGCAGTTACCAGGCAGCAGTGAGCAGATACCAGGCAGCAACAAGCAGTTACCAGGCAGCAGCAAGCAGTTACCAGGCAGCAGTGAGCAGATACCAGGCAGCAACAAGCAGTTACCAGGCAGCAGCAAGCAGTTACCAGTCAGCAGCGAGCAGATACCAGGCAGCAACAAGCAGTTACCAGGCAGCAGCAAGCCGTTACCAGGCAACAGCGAGCAGATACCAGGCAGCAACAAGCAGTTACCAGGCAGCAACAAGCAGTTACCAGGCAGCAACAAGCAGTTACCAGGCAGCAACAAGCAGTTACCAGGCAGCAACAAGCAGATACCAGGCAGCAACAAGCAGATACCAGGCAGCAGTGAGCAGTTACCAGGCAGCAACAAGCAGTTACCAGGCAGCAGTGAGCAGATACCAGGCAGCAGTGAGCAGTTACCAGGCAGCAACAAGCAGTTACCAGGCAGCAGCGAGCAGATACCAGGCAGCAGCAAGCAGTTACCAGGCAGCAGCAAGCAGTTACCAGGCAGCAGCAAGCAGTTACCAGGCAGCAGCAAGCAGTTACCAGGCAGCAGCAAGCAGTTACCAGGCAGCAGTGAGCAGTTACCAGGCAGCAGTGAGAGTTTGAGAGCCCTTTCACTGCCTATTCACAGTCCATGGAAAAGAGGCCTTACCCTAGCAAGTCTGACATTGCAAATCTGGCCTAATTGGCTATTCATGAGGCAATGCTCATGCAAATGCATGCACAAACCAATACCACAAAGCAATCACCCTGCTACATGCTACATTAGCACTATCCGGCTTAGTGCACACCAGAGCGGTTCGGCAGCGTTTTGCGATCCACTTGCGGCTGCGGATACGCTTGGGTAATGTATTTCAATGGGCTGGTGCACACCAGAGCGGGAGGCGTTTTGCTGAAACGCATACTCCCAAGGTGAGGCATTTTTTGGATTGCGGAGGCGTTTCTGCCTCCAATGTAAAGTATATTAAAAACGCAAACCGCTCTGAAAAACGGCAGTTCAGAGCGGTTTTGCAGGCGTTTTTGTTACAGAAGCTGTTCAGTAACAGCTTTACTGTAACAATATATGAAATCTACTACACCAAAAACGCTTTACAAAACCACAAAATGCTAGGTGAAATGCTACAGAAAAATAAAAAAATAAGAAAAAGCGTTTCAAAATCTGCTAGCATTTTGCGGATCTGCTAGCAGTTTTTGGTGTGCTCCAGGCCTCCAGGAGCGCCATGGGGAGGATTCCCAATGCCCACTTTTTATACAACTGGGGGGACCGCAGGGTCCCAGGCTCTCTCACTACCTGGAAACCACAGCGGCACCCCGGAGGGGGAGGCTGGGTGGCGTGGACGACCCCCCCAAGTGTGGCCAGCGCCGGGGAGAGCCGTCTGCACCCACCTCCCAATTTTAAAAACAGGCACTTACCTTAACGTCCATTGCGTTCTGCTACATGCGCATTAATTTGGGGGCACCACATGAGAAAGGAGAGAAGCATGGGTCACCCCGAGCTTTAGAGCTCAGGGCTGGCTCACATACAGCACTCCAGAGGGGGGGGGGGGAGGACAGGCGCACTTCACTCCAGGGTTCACACCACCGGAGCAAGCCATCCACCACCTGCCTCCAAAGGATACAAACTGCACAAAATGCTTTCCATGAGAAAATTAATGCGCATGTAGCAGAACCCAATGGACGTTAAGGTAAGTGGCTGTTTTTAATACTAGGAGGTGGGTGCGGACAGCTCTCCCCAGCGCTGGCCACGCTTGGGGGGGCGGCTGCGCCACCCAGCCTCCCACTCCGGGGTGCCGCTGTGGTTCCCAGGCAGCGAGAGAGCACTTTGCAGTATTGGTTTTTGGACCCTGCATAGTTTGGCATGTGAAAGCAAATGCATATTTGCATGAGCATTGCCTCATGAATAGCCAATTAGGCTGGATTTGCAAAGCCAGACTTGCTAGGGTTAAACTTGGTGTTTGAGCACGCATACATTTTCTCATGGAAAGCCTACTTCTTCTTGCTTCAAGGTTGAGGCACGTACTCTATTAGATAGATAGATAGATGCGGCGTATGCTACGACGCGGGTTGGCTAGTTTTTTATATTTTGTTACAGTACAGCTCTGTAACTGAATGACTACTGTAACAAAAAACACTTGGAAAACCGCTCTGATCTGGGAGCCTTGTTGCATTGTGGGAAACAACAGTTGTTTACAGTTGTTTCCAACTGCCATAAAAGCAAGCAGCATCTCCTTCCAGTGACATCACCTGCCGGCAGTAAAAATGTCATCATGTGATAACTGGCAGAATGTAAATCAGGGAGAGGAAAGATTTTACAATGAGCAAACACTGACTAAATCATTTATACATAATTATTGTAAAAATGAAGCACTTTTTTATTACATTAGTTTCACTGGAGTTCCTCCTTAAACTGGTTTTAGTGTATTTCTTCCTTGTTGACGCCTCTGTTTTACCTATTTTTCTACATTGTTCCCATTGCTGAGCTTAATGTCCTGTGCCTGATACAGTCACTGCAGATGTAGTATAAGAGAATCATATGACAGTGAAGAGTTACGGACTTGTAGATGTCCTCCGTAAACCAGTTTCCGCGTTTTACCTGGAGGGGGTTGCATTTACTCTTGCATTGCATGCTCCGGAGGTGCCTAAAGTTCACGTGGAGGTCACGCTGTGACAAGCAGGGACTCCGTCCGATTCTTATTATGTAACAATATACATTGGCATCTGTCAAGCCCTCCTTATTTCCTATCTAACAGGCGGATATATGGCTCTGAGCTGATTGAATTCCCACATTACAATGCATTGGACTTTTATCAAGTATATTGAATCTGTTTCCTAATTGCCCTATCAATATCCAATCAATATTCAATTTCTGTCCAGCTCGGATATCTTGCTGTGAGTTTCAGCAGCGGGGCGATAAGGGGCGGCCGTGGCGGTCATTTGTGAGACGCGGTATAATTTAGCTGGATGCGATAGAACCTTCTTTATGAGGTTTCCTTGTGAGCTGTGATTAAATGGATAAGTAAGTACAGTTAAGAATTGCTAAATGAACCATAGTTCTCCCCCTAAATCAATAATGCAATTATAAGGCATTACTGATTTTGCCCCCCTCTCCCCTGGCTGCCTGGCCTTCTTGTGTGCTTCTAATGTGACCCTAAAGTGGAAATAAAAAAGTTCCCTGTGGGTATTTATCTTAGGAGAGGGAAGCGTCTAGAGCCTAAGAAAGCTTCCCCAATCCCGTGTGCTCCGCAGGCCCTGTTCCAGCGCTGGAGCCTCTGAAAAAGAGCATTTGACAGCTTGCGCAAGTGCACTAGTACTGCCCTGTTCAGCTTTCTTCGGATAAAGCAGGACCGGGTCAGGTCTGTGCTACTTTCCTGACGCAAGTCACCTGCGTAGTAGCACAGATCCAATCAGATTCGGATATTTCCGCCGGAGGTTGAGCGGGATTGTGCTAATGTGCATGCCCACAGAGGCCACTCTACGAGGGTTCCAGCACTGGAATGGGCTAATGTATGAGGACGGCAGAGGCCTCTTATGAATCTAGAGGTTTCTTCCTCCTGAGGTAAATATTGTTTCTTTCCTTTTTTAAAGTCACAGGTTCATAAATACACATGCGTGTAGTAGTTGTTGTCTGCTGGTGCCCCGACCTCTGCATACCTCTACCTGATCCCCACAAGCCCCCCACTGTTGACCGTGACTAAGAAGATGAAAAGATAGAGATGGTAAATATAAATTCATAGTAAATACTTTAAAGAGATTCTGTAACAAAATTTTAAGCCTTATTTCTTCTATCCTATAAGTTCCTATACCTGTTCTAATGTGGCCTGTCTTACTGCAGCCTTTCCTAGTTGCACTGTCTCTGTAATAAACCTTATCTTCTTTCCTCTGTCGGCTCTGTTAGGCTCAGGCTGGAATGTGTAGCACTGCTTGTGATAGGCAGAAGCTTTACACACCCTCTCCAAGCTCTCCTCTCAGCCTATCAGACTCTGGTTATCAGCCATGTCTTTTGTTTGTAAACACTGCCTATAACTGGCAATTGCAAGCCAGGATCTCAGCAGGGAGTGGCAGAAACAGCACAGAGGGGCCCAGGAGAACATAATGAAGAGAATGGTATGCTTTTTATTGTAAGAATTTTAGAGTACAGATTCTCTTTAAGCTCTTCGCATATTATTGGACCTTAACCACTTCACAACTGAGGGGTTTTACCCCTGAAACACCAGAGTTTCACCTTTCAGCGCTCCTTACATTCATTCGTCTATAACTTTATCATTACTTATCACAATGAAATGAACTATATCTTGTTTTTTTCACCACCAACTAGGCTTTCTTTAGGTGGGACATTATGCCAATAATTATTTTATTCTAAATGTGTTTTAATGGGAAAATAGGAAAAAATGTGGGAAAAATTAATTATTTTTCAGTTTTTGGCCATTATCGTTTTTAAATAATGCATGCTACTGTAATTAAAACCCATGAAATGTATTTGCCCATTTGTCCCGGTTATAAAAGCGCTTAAATTATGTCCCTATCACAAAAGTTTGCCGCTAATATTTTATTTGAAAATAAAGGTGCATTTTTTTCAGTTTTGCGTCCATCCCTAATTACAAGCCCATAGTTTATAAAGTAACAGTGGTATACCCTCTTGACAGAAATATTTAAAAAGTTCAGTCCATAAGGTAACTATTTATGTATTTTTCTTATTGTAATTATTATTTTTTTTAATTACAAAAAAAAAAAATAGGGGAGTGTGAGAGGTAATGAGTTAATTTATAGTGTAAAACTAATGTACTTGTATATGAAAAATGCTTTAGGGTGTAGTTTTACTATTTGGCCACAAGATGGCCACATGAGCTTTTTGCTCATGCGACCTGTAAGCGTCGGAAGGACGTTTACAGGAAGAGCAATGAGGTTGGGAAACGTTTTGTTTTTCCACAATGATAGAAGCAGCTGGTCATTGTGGGGGGCTTAGATCAACGAACGGGAAAGTTTTTTCCCGTTCATTGATCTCCGGTCGAGCAGCCGGCGGTGTGCACGAGCGCGGGAGCACGCACACGTGGGAGCGGGAGCACGGACAACGGCGGGAGCGGTGTAAGGTGCGGATATCTCCGTCCCTGGTGTTGACAGGGTGGGAAAAGGGGCGGAGATATCTGCACCTGTGGGGGTAAAGTGGTTAAAGGACAACTGTATTACTAAATACTTTGCCGCAGCCCAATCATCATGCTAACATTAAAGTGACACTGAATCGACCCTGAAAGAAAAAGTTACTTACCTATTTTATTCGACTTGCAAGCCCAATAAGTCTTTGGCTCTCCCTGGGCAGCCTTTGGAAGTATTTGTGTTGTTGCCAAGTGTTTCCAAGGATGAGCGGCTCCATACTGCAAATTCAGCAGGAGCATCATCAGGCCCAGATTTACATCACAGGAACCTATAGGCACAGATGTCCTGGCATCCTAGACTCCGCCCTCCATTCACAGGAGCCTATAGGCACAGATGTCCTGGCATTCTAGACACTGCAAGTGTGCTGGCTGTCCCAGCTGTCACTTCTCCCTTACTAACCTTACCCATCATAGGTAGCTACAGGTGTCCCCAAGCATTAGGTAGCCAGAGGTACCCTCAGTATTAAGTAGCTAGACCTGCCCCTTACTGAAGGGAGATCTCGGCAGTAGAATGCAGCTGAGAGCAGGGGGAGTAACCTCTCATTTACGCTCTCAACCGGACTCTCCATAGGGAAGAAGGGAGGCACTAGGGGAGGTGAGAGAGCCGTATTTCCATCATCAGGCGCCTGTAGGCACGTGCCTACAGTGCCTTATGGTAAATCCAGCCCTGAGCATCATGAGTGCTTCCAAAGGCTGCAGATGAGTCCCAGTACCAGCAATGCACTGGGAGTACCTGTCAATAAAGGATACCTGAGGTGACATGTGACATGATGAGATAGACATGTGTATGTACAGTGCCTAGCACACAAATAACTAGGCTATGTTCCTTTTTTTTCTTTCTCTGCCTGAAAGAGTTAAATATCAGGTATGTAAGTGGCGGACTCAGTCTTGACTCAGACAGGAAGTGACTACAGTGTGACCCTCACTCATAAGAATTTCCCCTTTTTATCTATTTCTTGCTCTCAGAAGCCATTTTCTGCTAGGAAAGTGTTTTATAGTTGGAATTTCTTATCAGTGAGGGTCACACTGTTGTCACTCCCTGTCTGAGTCAGGACTGAGTCAGCCACTTACATTCCTGATATTTAACTCTTTCAGACAGAGAAAGAAAAAAAGGAACACAGCCTAGTTATTTGTGTGCTAGGCACTGTACATACCCATGTCTATCTCACCATGTCACTTCGGGTATCCTTTAAAAAACAAGCGACACCCATGCTAACCTAGAAATAAAAAACACATATATATAAGTAGATAAATACTACTTCTTCTTACATAACAGATGTATTGTGCTATCCACGTAATGATTCCTGTGAATTTTACAAAGGAAAAGCAGAAAATACTATTCTAGGCAGTGGCCATTTTGCCAAGCTAATGCTGACATCATATCCTCCCTGACTCTTGTTTTCCCCCCTCCCTTCTCTTGCTCATTGTGTATTCATTAGCTGCCCTCCTCCCAGAGTCTTCAGACACTCCCACTGAGGTGTACACTAGGAACTGCACTGTCTTTTTTTTGTACTTACACATCCAATCACTGAGTCACCTCAGCCTTGCTTGTAAACACAAGTAATCAGAGGGTGTGTCTGATAAGCAGCAAGGCAGGGAAATAAATGGAAGAGTAGGAATATAATATAGATAAAAATAACTCCCAGCATTCAACTCTTAGGCACTGTTTGGCACTAGGGCCAGTGCTCCTAAAGTATGTGATAACTACAAACCATAACAGCAGAAAAAGTTTTGCAAGTTTTGAATGCAGGATTAGCATCTTTATCACTTAATACACTCAGACCAGTTGCTGTTGTAATTTGATTTTTATGGTGATGATACCGCTTTAAAAGATCTGGGATTCTGGATCTTTAATCAGGCTTGGAGAACACTTAGTACACAAGCTGGACTCTAGGCTGCCTCGTCCTGTGCAGGGTTGAGAACTCAATTATACTTCCCCTCAGTTCAACTTTACCATTTTACCTTTGCTCCAGTCTCTGGAACTATGGAAGATGTATATGTGCAGTTATCACTCTTTGTATCTTCTGACTATATCGTTTATTTGTTATTATTGCTATTCTTCTATACTTACACAGCACGGCCATCTTCTGTGCGGCTGTAGACAGAATAATACAGCCAGCGTGGGTGGAAAATATGCATTAGGAGTTTAGACCTCAACAAGAGACAGGTAGATAAATACGTACAAGACTGCAAAGTATATAAATGTTACCTAACAATGCAATTACTAAATGAGGAACTTAACGAACATAACTTCATGAAAAAATTGCTTATGTTTTACAATATTCCTTTATAAATTATTTATTCAGCATTTGTAACATCTTTCCTCACCCTGGTTAACATTCTTAAATTTATCACAGGTGATGACATATTAGGCCTGGTTCATTTTTTCTAGGAGATCATTTTTCATCTTCTGTTTAAACACTTTACCACCCGTGGTGCGTGTATCTACACTCCTTTTATCACCCTTTCCCCACCAGGAGATACATGCACCCCCCACCGCTACCGCCGCTGTCCACGCTCCCGCTCGCTCATGCGTGCGCTCCCGCGCTCGTGCACGCCACCGCCCTGAGATCAATGAATGGGAAAAAACCTTCCCGTTCGTTGATCTAAGCCCCCCAGCAATGATCGGCTGCTTCTATAAGAAGCTGTGCGATCATTGTGGAAAAAAGAAAGTTTCCCAGCCTCATTGAACTTCCTGTAAGCGTACTTCCTACGCTTACAGGACGCATTCACAAAAAATTACTGTGGCTATCTTGTGGCCAAAAAGTAAAACTACAGTCAAAAACATTTTTCATATATAAATACATTATTTTACATTATAAATTAACTCATTAACTCCCACACTCCCCAATTTTTTTTTTTTTTTTTTTTGTAATAAAAAGAAAAAAAAATTACAATTAAAAAAAAAATACATAAATAGTTACCTTAGGGACTGAACTCTTTAAATATTTATGTCAGGAGGGTATAACACTGTTACTTTATAAACTATGGGCTTGTAATTAGGGATGGATGCAAAACTGAAAAAAAATGCACCTTTATTTCCAAACAAAATATTGGTGCCAAACATTGTGATAGGGACATAATTTAAACGGTTTTATAACCGGGACAAATGGCCAAATACATTTCATGGGTTTTAATTACGGTAGCATGCATTATTTAAAAACGATAATAGCCGAAAACTGCAAAATAATGATTTTTTCCCACATTTTTTCCTATTTTCCCATTAAAACACATTTAGAATAAAATAATTCTTGGCATAATGTCCCACCTAAAGAAAGCCTAATTGGTGGTGAAACAAACAAGATATAGTTCATTTAATTTAAAGTAATGATAAAGTTATAGATGAATGAATGGAAGGAGTGGTGAAGTGGTTAAAATAACTTGTGCACTCCAATTGAAAAAGTACCAAAAAGTGGGTAAAAAGTACTGTCAACATTGGCATTGGTATGATTTTGCTTGCTGGTGGCTTTAAAGGTATTTTATTGACAAGTTGTGAAAATATCACCAGGGAGAGAACGTAGGAGAACATTTGAACTAGATCAGGACTTTTTACTTCTGGCAAGTGCACCACTGTGGAATGTTGGACATGGCAGGCACTCGGATATTCAAAGATGCTATAAATCGATTGAAAATCTGTGTGTAGAGTGTGGAGGTAATCAAACAGATAGATTATCTGCCGTAGCAGTCAGCTGACACAGGGGAGAGATCAAATTACAGCTTGTGATTAGTCACAGATGAGGGGGAATTACATATAGGGTGCATTTCTTTATGTTTCCCTTCTGTTCAGTGTAAGAGCTCAGGTCTACTTTAAAGGAAATGTATAATTTGTAATTATGCCTGAGTTTTTTTTTGTTTTTTTTTTAAATTTATGTTTAACTTCTTAGGGACCGACGCTGTACAAATCTACATCGGGGGGGTGGAGATGCGGCTCTGACTGGACGTAAACTCTACGTCTCATTCACCGCTCGCCCCCGTCCGTTCCCACCGCTCCCGACGCTCTGTCCCCGCCGCAATATGCTGCCCTGCCGCCTCTATGACGGCAGAGCATTGTGAGTCGGGCAGGGGCCGTTTTCATTGGCTCCTGGCCCTGTCATTCCTGTAAGCCAATCCCATTGACTTACATTGAGTGACAGGGTCAGGAGCCAATAAAAGCGGCAGAGAGAGCAGGTGTGACCAACAGGAGCGACGGATTATTGCAGCGATTCGTCGGTATGTGGCGTTTTAGCGTACCAGCAGCCTCTGGTCCTTAAGGGGGCAAAGGCTGCTGGTATTGAAGTAGTTAAAAAGGAATGTTAGTATGGCACATTATACATGAATAATATTTGTCAATACTCCTAGTTATTTGCGTTGAAAACCCAAAAACTTACCGGTATGCCTTTTTTCAACCTAAATATGGCCTGGTTCACATTAGCATTTTTTTTTTGCGGATCGGAACTGGACCGTATACTGTACAAACAGAACGAATGAGAAGGGATCCAATGTTAATCTATGGGACCATACACATCTGTCCGTCTGGATACGTTACCTACATTCCGGTCCCCGGATCGAAAAAATGCTGCAGGCCCTAATTTTCCGGACCGTTGCTCCCTGCGGACCTGAAACGGAAGGTTTTGCAGGGCAATAGGAACCAATAGAAAATGGAAATTAACAACACACTGGCTATAAAAATGAACCTTTCTAGCCGCTTCCTGTGTACTCTCTATGGTACAGGGGCCATCTTGGCTTGTTTGGAACATGGACCTAGCAGTGCTGCAGGAGTGGGATCCATCTCAGTTCATTGATTTCTGGAAAGAGATGGAAGACATCAGGCCATACAGCATCTAGGACCTGATTGTCCAAGTGCAGGGGCAACCTATCAAGGAGTAGAGGGTGCACCCACCATCTCCTGCGAAGAGCAGGCCTCCCTCCCACATTGTAGTATAATACAATACAATACAATAACATTTCTATAGCACTTTTCTCCCATAGGACTCACAGCGCTTAGGCTCTCTCAGATTCAGTAGTTGGTAGTAGGATGAAGTATTCACACAACAAAAGTTATATTTCTGCAAATGCCAAACTGATCAAGTGAGTTTTCAGTCTGGATTTAAACACGTCCAGGGATGGAGCTGTCCTGATCTGTTGAGGTAAGGAGTTCCAAAACGTAGGGGCAGCATGACAGAAGGCTCTGGGACCAAAAGTTTCCAAGTGGACTCTGGGTATGACTAGATTATTAGAACCTGTGGATCTGAGAATGCGGGGATTGCTACGCAGCTGTAACATGTCTTCCATGTATCCAGGGCCTAGATTATTCAGGGATTTAAATGTCAGTAGGCCGATCTTGAATAGGACCCTCCATTCTATAGGTAGCCAGTGAAGGGAGTGCAGGACTGGCGTTATGTGGCAGTGACGGGGTTGGTTGGTTAGCAGTCTGGCATCAGTATTCTGTATCAGCTGTAGGCGGTACAAGACCTTTTTTGGAAGGCCAGTGCAGAGTAGGTGAAAAAACGGGGCTATTCCAAGCCAGAAGCTGTAGAAATACACTGGATCCATTGTCCAAACAGCAAGCTCTCTCCTCAACAATGACCACATTGTATGTACAGATCATTTAGAGCTCTGGTGTATATATAGCTATCTTTAATGCTAATTTTAGAACTTCTCCTTTAAAACGGAAACTGACACAAAACGTATGCAAAACGGATACAAACGGAACTGAAACGGACCGGAAACGGATTTAAACTGGTCCGCAACGGATCCGTTCGAACGGACAATGGATCCGTTGGAAGTGATGGTTTCGGCAAGAAACGCTAATGTGAACCGGGCGAAACTATGTAATAATTATGTAGAAACACTTATTACAGATTATGTCAACTGGGTGGAAGAAAAAACAGACAATGATCATTGTATGCAGATTAAATGCAAACCTGAAATATACTGTATCTCACAGCTGAGAGTAGAAGGACAAATAGAAGAAAAGCAATTATATCTCTTAAAGAGAACCCGAGGTGGGTTTGAAGAATATTATCTGCATACAGAGGCTGGATCTGCCTATACAGCCCAGCCTCTGTTGCTATCCCAAACCCCACTAAGGTCCCCCTGCACTCTGCAATCCCTCATAAATCACAGCCACGCTGCTGACAAACAGCTTGTCAGAGCTGGCTGTGTTTATCTCTATAGTGTCAGTCTGCTGCTCTCCCCGCCTCCTGCAGAACTCCGGTCCCCGCCTGCATCCCTTCCCTCCCTGCTGATTGGATGGAAGGGACGGGGGCAGGGACCGGAGCTCTGCAGGAGGCGGGGGAGCAGCTGAGACTGACACTACAGATGTAAACACAGCGTGGCTGTGATTTATGGGGGATTGCAGAGTGCAGGGGGACCTTAGGGGGGTTTGGGATAGCAACAGAGGCTGGGCTGTATAGGCAGATCCAGCCTCTGTATGCAGATCACATTCTTTAAACACACCTCGGGTTCTCTTTAAACAAAACTGATTCCGTTTACTTCTCATTGGGAAATAATACAATTACTGGCTGAGAAAATATACATTATATAATTATCCCCAATGACACGTTTTAATTGCAGCTGCTTGTTTGGTGCTGTAGGTAATGTACAGCTGATAGAAACATGTAAATAGTAATGTGCAGCGCTGTAGCCACAAGGTTAATGTAAATATAATTGTATCCGTGTACGCAAGTGTCATGCCATAAAATACTGGAGTTTTTTCCTCTTGTTTAATTCACACGAACAATAAACGGTGAAATCTGATAACAACACTCCTCAAGGTAACTCATTAAAAAGTTTCCACTGTAAAATAATTACGGCTGTACTGTGAAAGTTTCGCCGCTCTGTGGCAACTCATCACATTAGTAGCTGCACAGGAAGTTATCGCAGAATATTTTCTTCCATTTTTGACATGACACGACATCGCTATTTTTATTTTGTGGAATCCAAGTAGTCGTGTACTTGATATTTAACACGGTATTTACTTACTACTATTTTTAACTTTTTACATATCATTTTTTTTGATGTTTCGTTAGTGGAATGTATTCATAGCTATACTGTAGTGTTGACATGCTGGTCCGTATCCTGTTCATTTTCCTCCTGAGTTTTCTCGAAGGAAAAACATTCAAACTTTACCCATCAAATAATTTTAAAGCTCCCACCTTGATTGCTCAAAATAAGTTTAATGATACTTTTTTAACTTACTTTTTAGTACTTTTTTTAACAGCTAATTGTTGGAAACACTGGCGTAACAATAGGCCCTGCAGCCCCTGCTCCCGCCGTTTTGTGGGGGCTGGAGGGGTGGCAGCATGAGGGGAAAGCCGTGGCCACAGTCGGCGGGGAGAGGGGAAGTTTCCCCCTCTCCCTCACCTTGGGGCTCTCCCCTCTGCGCTCCCCTCCAGCTAGTTACAGTGTGGGCAGCGGGCAGCTTCTTCCGTGCGTTCCACCGCATCCTCCTCGCTCTAGCGGGTGACGTCACTTCCGGAAGTGACATCAGCTGCTAGAGCGAGGAGGAAGCGGTGGAACGCACGGAAGAAGGTATGTATCTGTCCGCCGCTGCCCACACTGTAACTAGCTGGAGGGGAGTGCAGAGGGGAGAGCCCCGAGGTGAGGGAGGGGGGGAACTTCCCCTCTCCCCGCCGACTGTGGCCAAGGCTTTCCCCTCATGCTGCCACCCCTCCAGTCCCCACAAAACGGCCACGAGCGGGCCCCAGGGAGAGGGGGGGGGGGGGACCGCTCTGAAATTCTGCAGGGGGGCCCGGTGGGGCCTAGTTACGCCCCTGGTTGGAAAGTTATTCTTTAGAGAAGAAAAAAAAATGAATTTCTAGGAAAAAACTCAGGAGAAAAATGTAATTGTATGAGGGTTATTGTTGTGTTACTAAAACTAGAATATTTTCTCTGTCATGCAAATTAGTGAAATTATGGTAAATCACGACTAATTGATAAAGTAGTGATCAAGGGCTTAGCGATTTCTTGGCTTTCCTTTTACCTGTTGGGACTTTCCTTTACTGTCTCCTACTCCAAGAGTACCTCCTCCCTATGCCCACTGCCTGCCGGTGTACCACAAGGTTCTGTTCTTGGATCCATTTTCTTATCATTCGTGGTCTGAGACAATCAATACATTCATTTGATTTTCAATGTCACTTTGCTGAAAACATCCAAATTCACCTCTAAACTCTTGACCTCTCTAAACTATTATCCAGAGTTTTCAGCTGAGTAATTGTGAAACAGATGATGCTCTGTGGAAGCAGATGATGCGCTGTGAATGCAGATGATGCTCTGTGGAAGCAGATGATGCGCTGTGGAAGCAGATGATGCTCTGTGGAAACAGATGATGCGCTGTGGAAGCAGATGATGCGCTGTGGAAGCAGTTGATGCTCTGTGGAAGCAGATGATGCTCTGTGGAAGCAGATGATGCTCTGTGGAAGCAGATGATGAGCTGTGGAAGCAGATGATGAGCTGTGGAAGCAGATGATGCGCTGTGGAAGCAGATGATGCGCTGTAGAAGCAGATGATGCGCTGTGGAAGCAGATGATGCGCTGTGGAAGCAGATGATGCGCTGTGGAAGCAGATGAAATGCTGTAGAAGCAGATGATGCGCTGTAGAAGCAGATGATGCGCTGTGGAAGCAGATGATGCGCTGCGGAAGCAGATGATGCGCTGCGGAAGCAGATGATGCGCTGCGGAAGCAGATGATGCTCTGTGGAAGCAGATGATGCGCTTTGGAAGCAGATGATGCGCTGTGAAAGCAGATGATGCACTGTGGAAGCAGATGATGCACTGTAGAAGCAGATGATGCGCTGTGGAAGCAGATGATGCGCTGTGGAAGCAGATGATGCGCTGTGGAAGCAGATGATGCGCTGCGGAAGCAGATGATGCTCTGTGGAAGCAGATGATGCGCTTTGGAAGCAGATGATGCGCTGTGAAAGCAGATGATGCACTGTGGAAGCAGATGATGCACTGTAGAAGCAGATGATGCGCTGTGGAAGCAGATGATGCGCTGTGGAAGCAGATGACGCGCTGTGGAAGCAGATGACGCGCTGTGGAAGCAGATGACGCGCTGTGGAAGCAGATGACGCGCTGTGGAAGCTGATGACGAGTTGTGGAAGCAGATGACGCGCTGTGGAAGCAGATGATGCGCTGTGGAAGCAGATGATGCGCTGTGGAAGCAGATGATGCGCTGTGGAAGCAGATGATGCGCTGTGGAAGCAGATGATGCGCTGTGGAAGCAGATGATGCGCTGTGGAAGCAGATGATGCGCTGTGGAAGCAGATGATGCCCTGTGGAAGCAGATGATGCTCAGTGGAAGCAGATGATGTGCTGTGGAAGCAGATAATGCGCTGTGGAAGCAGATGATGCGCTGTGGAAGCAGATGATGCGCTGTAAAAGCAGATGATGAGCTGTGGAAGCAGGTGATGCGCTGTGGAAGCAGATGATACTACACTGTGGAATCAGATGATGCGCTGTAGAAGCAGATGTGCTGTGGAAGCAGATGATGCGCTGTGGAAGCAGATGTGCTGTGGAAGCAGATGATGCGCTGTGGAAGCAGATGATACTACACTGTGGAAGCAGATGATGCACTGTGGAAGCAGATGTGCTGTGGAAGCAGATGATGCGCTGTGGAAGCAGATGACGCGCTGTGGAAGCAGATGATGCGCTGTGGAAGCAGATGATGCGCTGTGGAAGCAGATGATGCGCTGTGGAAGCATGAGCTGTGGAAACAGATGGTGAGCTGTGGAAGCAGATGATGCGCTGTGGAAGCAGATGATGCGCTGTGGAAGCAGATGATGCGCTGTGGAAGCAGATGATGCCCTGTGGAAGCAGATGATGCTCAGTGGAAGCAGATGATGTGCTGTGGAAGCAGATAATGCGCTGTGGAAGCAGATGATGCGCTGTGGAAGCAGATGATGCGCTGTAAATGCAGATGATGAGCTGTGGAAGCAGGTGATGCGCTGTGGAAGCAGATGATACTACACTGTGGAAGCAGATGATGCGCTGTAGAAGCAGATGTGCTGTGGAAGCAGATGATGCGCTGTGGAAGCAGATGACGCGCTGTGGAAGCAGATGATGCGCTGTGGAAGCAGATGATGCGCTGTGGAAGCAGATGATGCGCTGTGGAAGCAGATGATGCGCTGTGGAAGCAGATGATGCGCTGTGGAAACAGATGGTGAGCTGTGGAAGCAGATGATGCGCTGTGGAAGCAGATGATGCGCTGTGGAAGCAGATGATGCGCTGTGGAAGCAGATGATGCACTGTGGAAGCAGATGATGCGCTGTGGAAGCAGATGATGCGCTGTGGAAGCAGATGATGCGCTGTGGAAGCAGGTGATGCGCTGTGGAAGCAGATGATACTACACTGTGGAAGCAGATGATGCGCTGTGGAAGCAGATGATGCGCTGTGGAAGCAGATAATGCGCTGTGGAAGCAGATAATGCGCTGTGGAAGCAGATGTTGCGCTGTAAAAGCAGATGATGAGCTGTGGAAGCAGGTGATGCGCTGTGGAAGCAGATGATACTACACTGTGGAAGCAGATGATGCACTGTGGAAGCAGATGTGCTGTGGAAGCAGATGATGCGCTGTGGAAGCAGATGACGCGCTGTGGAAGCAGATGATGCGCTGTGGAAGCAGATGATGCGCTGTGGAAGCAGATGATGCGCTGTGGAAGCATGAGCTGTGGAAACAGATGGTGAGCTGTGGAAGCAGATGATGCGCTGTGGAAGCAGATGATGCGCTGTGGAAGCAGATGATGCGCTGTGGAAGCAGATGATGCGCTGTGGAAGCAGATGATGCGCTGTGGAAGCAGATGATGCGCTGTGGAAGCAGGTGATGCGCTGTGGAAGCAGATGATACTACACTGTGGAAGCAGACGATGCGCTGTGGAAGCAGATGTGCTGTGGAAGCAGATGATGCGCTGTGGAAGCAGATGATGCGCTGTAGAAGCAGATAATGTGCTGTAGAAGCAGATGATGCGCTGTGGAAGCAGATGATGCTCTGTGGAAGCAGATGATGCTCTGTGGAAGCAGATGATGCTCTGTGGAAGCAGATGATGCGCTGTAGAAGCAGATGATGCGCTGTGGAAGCAGATGATGCTCTGTGGAAGCAGATGATGCTCTGTGGAAGCAGATGATGCTCTGTGGAAGCAGATAATGCGCTGTAGAAGCAGATGATGCGCTGTGGAAGCAGATGATGCTCTGTGGAAGCAGATGATGCTCTGTGGAATAGATGACGCGCTGTAGAAGCAGATGACGCTCTGTGGAAGCAGATGATGCGCTGTGGAAGCAGATGATGCTCTGTGGAAGCCGATGATGCGCTGTGAAAGCAGATGATGCTCTGTGGAAGCAGATGACGCACTGTGGAAGCAGATGATGCGCTTTGGAAGCAGATGATGCTCTGTGGAAGCAGATGACGCACTGTGGAAGCAGATGACGCGCTTTGGAAGCAGATGACGCGCTGTGGAAGCAGATGATGCGCTGTGGAAGCAGATGATGCGCTGTGGAAGCAGATGATGCGCTGTAGAAGCAGATGATGCGCTGTGGAAGTAGATGATGAGCTGTGGAAGCAGATGATGCGCTGTGGAAGCAGATGATGAGCTGTGGAAGCAGATGATGAGCTGTGGAAGCAGATGATGCACTGTGGAAGCGGATGATGAGCTGTGGAAGCAGATGATGAGCTGTGGAAGCAGATGATGCTCTGTGGAAGCAGATGATGCGCTGTGGAAGCAGATGATGCGCTGTGGAAGCAGATGATGCGCTGTGGAAGCAGATGATGCTCTGTGGAAGCAGATGATGCGCTGTGGAAGCAGATGATGAGCTGTGGAAGCAGATGTTGCGCTGTGGAAGCAGATGATGCGCTGTGGAAGCAGATGATGCACTGTGGAAGCAGATGATGAGCTGTGGAAGCAGATGATGAGCTGTGGAAGCAGATGATGCTCTGTGGAAGCAGATGATGCTCTGTGGAAGCAGATGATGCGCTGTGGAAGCAGATGATGCGCTGTGGAAGCAGATGATGCACTGTGGAAGCAGATGATGCGCTGTGGAAGCAGATGATGCGCTGTGGAAGCAGATGATGAGCTGTGGAAGCAGATGATGAGCTGTGGAAGCAGATGATGCTCTGTGGAAGCAGATGATGCGCTGTGGAAGCAGATGATGCGCTGTGGAAGCAGATGATGCGCTGTGGAAGCAGATGATGCTCTGTGGAAGCAGATGATGCGCTGTAGAAGCAGATGATGCAATGCTCTATTGATGCAGTGAATGCCAAGTGCTGGTGTTCAGTAAACTGTATTTTAGCATCTTTCATGAGCAGCCTATTCAGCTCTCCATAAAAGTGTGCAGGACTTGAAAGCCTCATTGTGAGAGGCAGCGTGAATGTCGGTCGTAGAGCTTGGCGGAGTTCACAGCAAAATGCGGGAATCTGAAACAAAGAGCTGTTTTCTCTACTGTGTAACAGAATTTCTAACACCTCTTTATGGATTTCCTAAGCCAGGATGCCGAATTACAGAACTGCACTGGTCCAGTGATATGACGCCTTAAATGAATCCCGTAATCAGGAAGATATGGAAACCGCCATTACAAATAATGTAAAACGTTAGTTGCCTATGCGGTGCAGCAATTCTCTGCTTTTAAACCCTTTCTAGGGCAGGGTATAAATGGCAGCAGCAATCCTGTGGCTTAGGACAGACTGGAGGTGATTGTATCCGGGCCAGTCTGCCATGTAAACAATACTGAGCTCTGACCCAGCTCTCTGCACATCAGGAGCAGCCATTTTCTCCCTTGAACCAAAGTTTACTTTTTCATCATTGCCGTGCATTGTGCATATTTGGCAGGCGGTGGAAAATACACAAAACTATTGCTAGTCTCCGGTTAACGAACTTGATAGGGACTGTATATTTGTTTTTAAACTGAATCTGTTCTTAAGTCAGAACACTGTTCCACATCTGTCTCCTGTGCCTCCTTTGTGCCCCCTTTGCCTCTAGTGTCCCCTTCTGTGCCTCTCTGTCCCCTTCTGTGCCTCTCTCCCCTTCTGTTCCTCTGCCCCCTTCTGTGCCTCTTTGTCTCCATGGGCCTCTGTCCCCTTTTGTGCCTCTGCCCCTCTCTGTCCCCTTCTGTGCCTTTCTGTTCCCTTCTGTGCCTCTTTCTCACCCTCTTTGCCTCCCTCCCCTTCTGTGCCTCTTTGTCTCCATGGGCCTCTCTCCCAGGTCTCCCCTTTTGTGCCTCTGCCCCCCTCTGTGCCTTTCTGTTCCCTTCTGTGCCTCTTTCTCACCCTCTTTGCCTCCCTCCCCTTCTGTGCCTCTTTGTCTCCATGGGCCTCTCTCCCGGGTCTCCCGTTTTGTGTCGCTGCCCCCCTCTGTGCCACTCTGCCCCCTTCTGTGCCCCTGACCCCCTCTGTTCTCTTATGTGCTTCTCTGTCCACTTCTGTGCCTCTTTCTCACCCTCTGTGCCTCTCTCCCCTTCTGTGCCCCTGACCCCCTCTGTTCTCTTATGTGCTTCTCTGTCCACTTCTGTGCCTCTTTCTCACCCTCTGTGCCTCTCTCCCCTTCTGTGCCCCTGACGCCCTCTGTCCTCTTCTGTGCCTCTCTCATCTTCTGTGCCACTCTGTCCCCTTCTATGCATCTTTGGCCCCTTCTGTGCCCCTGTCCCCCTCTGTGCCTTTTTGTCCCCCTCTCTCTACCAAAAGCAGCAGTGCTGAACTCACCTTCCAGCCCAAGTCCAATGCTGTCCGTCTATCCACTCCGCCTCCTGCAGCCTCTAGTGCAGGGCGCTTCTCCCTGCTGTGTGTCACATGACCAGAAGCACATCATCCTGTTGTTCATACAGGCAAGGGGGAGGGGCACAGGCTATATATCAGATGAGATTGCAGCCTATAGTAGAGGTGGTCTGCTGAGATGCAGAGGTGGTCTAATCAGGAGCTTTATTAGTAATTTACTTGTCTTCAGCTCATCCAGGGGCTTCTTCAGAAACTCAGAGAAGCCGTGTGACTGAATTCTGCACAGATCTACGGAAGTGTTTGTAATGGAATGGAACTTATACAATATTCGCTCAAGCCCTTTATTTATTTAGTGCTTTGTAAAACCCAGTAAACAATAAGCCCCCTTTAACTCAGCAGAGGCTCTTCCCGCTCCTGCGCCAGTCATCCGAAGTGATCAGTAAAATGCATAAGCAAAGCAGCATGATCCCTTCCCTTTATGTTGCTTTATTGCTTGTGTTTTCGCACACAATGGTCTGGCTATTTGCATTTGTTTGCTTATGATTATATGAAAGGCCTCTCAGAAAGGAAATCAGCACAAAATAACCTTCTTCTTTTCCATAGAATTCTATATTTTCCCTCAACATATATTTTGTAGGGGCTTTTAACATATTTTTTTGATAGTGGTCTTTTATGTTATTTAGAACCAGACATTTGCATACGGAGCCCATGCGTTGGGTACCCCGGTAGTGTGTGTTAAAGAACCACTGTAGCAAAAATCTTAAAATGTAAAATACACGTAGAAGTACGTTTCTTCCAGAGTAAAATGAGCCATAGATTACTTTTCTCCTATGTTGCTGTCACTTACAGTAGGCAGTAGAAATCTGACATTACTGACAGGTTTTGGACTAGTCCATCTCTTCATGGAGGATTCTCAGCATGGCCTTTATTCTTTATAAAGACACTCCCCAGAAAAAGATTTATACAAAGATGATGTCCAGCCTCCCTGCTCCCGGTACACTTTTTTTGGCAGTTTGATGAAAAAACTGGCATTCCCTAGGTGCATTTGAAAATAAAGAAAACCCTGAGAACCCCCCATGAGGAGAAGGGCTAGTCTAAAACCTGTCAGTTCTGTCAGGTTTCTACTACCTACTGCAAGTGAAAGCAACGTAAGAGAAAAGTAATTTATGGCTCATTTTACTCAGGAAGAAACATACTTCTTATATGTATATGTTTACATATATTTTAACCAGTTAACGGCAAGTCGCCTTACTAAAATGTCCTGTTTGAGCCTGTGAATGGCCACAAGTCGCTTGATCCCGCCGCTGCTGTGCACGCGTGCGTGCCTCACATTCCGTGATTGGGGAAGAGGACTGAGCGCTCCTCTACCCAATTGCAATGCCTGGAATGAATGGACATGACCCTGATCCGGGGCCATGACCATTCATAAAACAGGAAGCAGTCAGAGGCAGTCAAATGTAAAAAAAAAAAGATTGAACACTTCCTATAAAACAGGAGAGTAAAATTACACATACAGACATACATACACTTATAATTAAATATTAATACAATTAATAACTTCTTGCAAAGCCCCTCCCCCTCCCCCAAAATGTTAATTTTATCACGGTCATTACCAATTCTGTATTTTGTATTCTGTATTTTGTATCATTTTTTTTATTTTGTCACTAATTATGTATCTTGTATATTGGTGTACAGCATTGTCTGTATTATTATGCACCCCATGTTTGTTTCTTACTTTGTACAGCGCCACGGAATATGTTGGCGCTTTATAAATCAATAATAATAATAATTTAAATGGATGAATAATCGGGATAAATGGGCAAATAAAATGTGTGGGTTTTATCCACAGGAGAACATTTTATTTTAAAACTATAATGGCCAAAAACTGAGAAATAATGATTTGTTTCCAATTTTTTCTTATTTTTCCCGTTAAAATGCATTTAGAATAAAAAAAAAATACTTAAACTGTACTACCCACAGAAAGCCTTATTGGTAGTGACAAAAACAAGGTATCAATTTTGTTGTTATAAATAGTAATAAAGTTATTGGCGAATAAAAGGGAGGAGCACTGACATGTGAAAATTGCTTTAGTCTGTTAAAGTAAAAACACCTTGGAGGTGAACTGGTTACATTTTATGATTTTCACGACAGTAGTCCTTTAACCAAACCACGAAATAAAATTTGATGATGCAAGATTGCAAAACTGGTCGGGAAGGAGACGGGCGGCACCTTTCAAACTTCACTCCGCAGTCTGGTAAACACACACGTGCTACACACTACTGGGGTGCTCAATACGTGGGCTCCACAAGTGTTTATTTTAAAGGGACTCTGAGCACCTCTCATGGGCATGCCTTTAAGACTCCGACCAGTACTGCAGAGTACTTAAAGATGCATACATTTCTGTAGCTTGTGCTCTCCTCTTTCATTTGATGCCTGAATCACCGTTCTACACCAAATAGCTTTAGTTCGATTTCAATGTAAAATTGCGGCTGCCATCTTGGCTATGTTATAACTTCCGGGTCACCCATGTCTTCTCTGTTAGAGAAGTGCATCACTGAATGAAGCAGGAAGAGGAAGTGACACGCATGGCCATTGCAAGAGGCTCATCCAGAGGGGTCATAGCACAACTTTGTTGGAAGTCGTCTGGCTTAAAGAGAACCCGAGGTGGGTTTGAAGAATATTATCTGCATACAGAGGCTGGATCTGCCTATACAGCCCAGCCTCTGTTGCTATCCCAAACCTCCCTAAGGTCCCCCTGCACTCTGCAATCCCTCATAAATCACAGCCACGCTGCTGACAAACAGCTTGTCAGAGCTGGCTGTGTTTATCTCTATAGTGTCAGTCTGCTGCTCTCCCCGCCTCCTGCAGAACTCCAGTCCCCGCCTGCATCCCTTCCCTCCCTGCTGATTGGAGGGAAGGGACGGGGGCAGGGACCGGAGCTATGCAGGAGGCGGGGGAGCAGCTGAGACTGACACTACAGATGTAAACACAGCCTCACAGCATGTCTGTGATTTATGAGGGATTGCAGAGTGCAGGGGGACCTTAGTGGGGTTTGGGATAGCAACAGAGGCTGGGCTGTATAGGCAGATCCAGCCTCTGTATGCAGATAACATTCTTTAAACACACCTCGGGTTCTCTTTAAAGGCATGCCCATGAGAGGTGCTCGGAGTCCCTTTAAAGTTTTTATATTTTTATGATTGTAATATCACAGTTTTATTGAATAAAGCAGTCTGTGCTGAGAACTGCTTTTTGTTTTTTAAGTATCATTCCTGATACTGTTTGCTGAACCCTTTTGGAGAGATGATCCATTGGATGCTACAATTGAAAGCGTTTTATCCTTTATACAACCTCATAAGGTGGGTCGTATCTTGCCTGTAAGCCTTTACTTGCCATATTGGTGATGGTGAACACAAGAGATGAGCAAAAATTAAAGATATTCTTTTTTTATGATATTTTTGTTTAATTAATATGAAAATAATGTAAACGTTTACTTGCAAGCAAAAATGCCATCGAAAATCATTTTGTGATTTTTTTCTTTGTATTCTTCACTAATTATCGTGCTAAAATAAATGATTTTCACACTTTTCATGAATTTTCGATGTAAAATTACCTATTTTTGCATCGGAAAGAAAAAGACGTTTGATGATTTTTTTTAAAAAACATTTTATAAAGGGTCCTACTCAGATACAATGGGGGGGGGGGGGGGGATTTTGTAAGGTGGTTGAAATTATAACAATTTCCTCTTTTACCATGCCAGTTGGCTCTTCTGCGCATGTGCGGAATGGCCGTGCATGCGCAGAAGAGCCAACTGGCGCAACTGAGCTAGATTACCGGGACTGATTGCGGCCAAACTAAGGCACACAAGAGGATGGCGAGGGACTCTTCGGTGCTCATGGGGCTGGAAGGAGCCCTGGGTAAGTAGAAAATCTTTGTATTTCGCCGTCTCAGGTTTACTTTAGTAGGATGACACTGAGCAGAGGCAACAAATCATTCAATCTACAGTCTACTGTATATTCGGGTGTATAAGATGCCCCCCAACTTTTCCAGTTAAAATATACATTTTGGAGTATACTCGCCCTATAAGACTTCCCCTTTTGACTCTTGGACATTAATATACTGTACTGTGTGTACTGGTGCTATACCGTGTAAACAGATACTAGATACTGGTGCTATACTGTATAAACAGGTACAGATACTGGTGCAGTACTGTATGTGGTGCCTAGTATGCAACAACCAGACAATCACGGCAAGCGATGTACCTTACAGGGGATTGGCTGGTTGTTGTATATGTTACGGCCAGAACCCGAAGTTTGGCCACTTCTAGTTCTGGCCAGCCACTTCGGGTTCTGGCCGGCCAATGTGCGAAGTGGCCGCTGCGCTGCGGCCAATGTTAGAAATCGATTTATTCCTGTGACATTAATGTATCTTCTGGCCGCAGCGCAGCGGCCAAACGTATAACCACTTAGTTAATTTAATGCAATTAAGCCGGCGGCAATGTAACAATTCAAGCCGCCGGCTTTTTCTCTGCCTCTCTCTCCTTCTCCCCCCGCCTCTCTCTCCTCCTTCCACCCGCCTCTCTCTCCCTCCTATGGGCAGCCGGCGGGGACACGAGTGTCCCCTCCCCCCGGAGTCGTTCGTCGCGGCAGGGAAGCCTGCCGTTCTTGCAGAGCGGGTGCTGGCAGAAGCAATGTCTGCAGCCTCCCCGCTCTGCTTTCCTGGTGCGACGAACGACTCTCGGGGACACGCGTGTCCCCGCCTGCTGCCCATAAGAGGAGAGAGAGAGAGAGGCAGAGAAAAAGATGGCGGCTTGAATTGTTACATTGCCGCCGGCTTAATTGCAATAAATTAACTAAGTGGTTATACGTTTGGCCGCTACGCTGCGGCCAGAAGATACATTAATGTCACAGGAATAAATCCATTTCTAACATTGGCCGCAGCGCAGAGGCCACTTCGCACATTGGCCGGCCAGAACCCGAAGTGGCTGGCCAGAACTAGAAGTGGCCAAACTTCGGGTTCTGGCCGTAACATATACAAAGCCTGCTTGGATTGGTCAGCTATCCCTGTCTCCAAGACTATCAGAGCGGTAACATGCCTCTTTCACCCGTCTGGCCCACCCTTGTATCCTAGTTACCTCCTTCTCTGACTCTTAGATCTTGCACTTCTCCAGTCTGGCTTGGAAGTTTCAGCACCCGCCCTATAATACGACACCCGACTTTTGAGAAGATTTTCTTATTGTCTTATACACCAGAATATACAGTAATTTGTAAATGTTTAAATATAAAATAAAACCATAGGATATCTAAAAAAGCTCATTTTTAGGAGTAGGAGGATAAATACAATTTTTTATATCTCATCACTTTATTTTTACCCCGTTTCACTTTAAGACCGCCTTTGAATAAAGCTCTATACTGCTAATCTAAGCAAGTCCCGCTAAACCAGCCGTCATCTCGACACGAAGGCTGTTCCTAAATCAAAACAAATTTACAGAATCTCTCTTTCCCGAGATCAGGGCTCGGCGGCCCCCAGACCATTTAAGCAGACTGCGCGGCATATTGCTTCTTGATTTGCAGGTGGCAATTTAAAAGCAGAGGCTTCTGGGTATGTACACAGGTCATACACAAGCTGTCAGCGCGGGCCTTTCATGTTACTCTCCAGGGTGAAGTCATTTGCAGAGACAAAACACATCAATGGAAGCTGCTATCTCACCACATTTGCGTTTCTCTCTTGTTTTTCCCCCCCTCCATTTTTAGGTAGCTGCGCCGTCTCAGTGTTGACATTACAGAGAACGAGTTGGCAACGATCCCTCGATGGCTTGTCAAACACTTTTCACAGCTTAGAACTGACAAAGCAGAGAAGAGCGCCTCGGAGTTCTGTAGAGATGTCACAGCGGTAGTCGGTTGTTTCCTTTTTGTCGACTTTTCCTCCAACTGGTTCTTTCCATTGCGGGAAACGTCTGTTGGAGGTGATCGTGTTCAGAAAGAGATAGCATCTGATCTGCGCAATGCTGGACGGACAGTTCTTACCTCTCCTAAGTCAACTTTATTGTGTGCTCTGTCAGGTAGATGTCATTCTGACTTTTTATGCAAATGTCATGGAAATTATAGGCAGCTGGGTACCATGCCTGCCCATACATTCTCTATCAGAAATCGGCCTAGTGCCATCGCCTCCCTAGCCGATGCCCCCAAGTGTCGCCCTGGTGCCCATACCCAATAAGTCTAACCTGTACACCGACGCAATTCCTGGCCTCTTTCAGTTTTCAGTGTCCCCGTGAGTGCCTGTACCACCAGGCGCATGTAGTGACATCAAATGCACCAGTGCCACATGGTACAGGCGTTTGCAATGACAGCATGCACTGGCGGAGGCCAGGAGGTGTGGCAGCATCAGGTGAGACTTTTACACTGAACAGGGGGGGATGGGGGGCCGCTCCATGCTGTGTTCCATCTCTCCGATATTTCCTCCTTCGGGGGTATCGGAGGAGGAGAATGTGACATGGGGCGCAATGGCCATAGGTGGAAATAAGGGATAGTTAACCCCCTCTGCCATAGCCCACATGTACAAACGCTTTGTTTCTGTTCTGAATCAGGAAGAACAGATATTCATATTCAGGGATGCAAATTCGGATTCCGCAGAAATGAAATTGAAATTTCCGCATTTCCGATTGGAACTTGAAAATAGGAAAACGGAAATAAGAAATCGGATTTCTGTAGAAATACTGCATTGCCACAATTTGGTAATTTTAGCCCAATAACAGAACTCAGAAGTATTTAACCAATCAGAGAATGCAAAAAATTACCAAAAAAAAAAGACTCCTTGGAAATCGGAAAACAGACATCGGAAATCTGCAGAATTGGTAATCGGTATTGGTGATAATCGGAATTTCTGTGGAATCGGCATTTCCGATCATCCCTATTCATATCCAAATGCACATCCTGCATGCTAACTTCAGACATTGCCCGGTTGGTTGAGTTAAGTCATATTTCTGTAATCTCTTGTACTGTTTTGTCCATGGTTGATCATTGTGGTTTATAACAATTATTCTTAAAAGAAGTAGCTGGATTGACAGTTAGTAGCTTTCATTTGCTTGCATAGCTTCCACTTCCTGAGTTCTTGGCAATGTAGTTATAATGACTGAAATAAATTAGTGACTTTTAAGAGTGGTGGTTGTAGAAAGAGGGTTCATATGTTGTACAGTAAATCAATGAAGGCAGTCACCTATATAATGAAACAAAATCTGAGACATTTTGCTTTCACTGGTGGTCAGACATTGCTTTTCCCTGACTGCTCTCATTACTACAAGAACTATTGTTACTGTTACTTTTACTTCCTTAGTACTGTATTACCACCACTACCACCCATTCATTTATACTATCCAAGAAGCAATTATAGCCCTGCTGCCTTACCACTAGAACTTTATCTCAGTGACTAATGCTAGTATCGGACTACAACCCTACCAGAGGGACTGAGGAAGCTTGCTAACTGGAGTCAGAAGGTTGTGGTTTGATTCAGTAAAGACTTGGTGAGTCATCACTGAGTTCAGAGTAAATGTAAGGTGTAATAATCGGGGAAGGGGGGGAGGTGAGTTGTGCTGGCTAAGCAGCCATAGCAGCTGCTATGGGGCCCTGGAGCGTAGGGGGCCCAGTGGGTACATAACGTATTCACCATTAACGTTCTTGCGTTTCTCTACTCTCTGACTTTGTCTCAGTGCCCATGAACTATGTGCGGTGTTCATTGCATGGGAATGTAAATGGCCCAATTAACTCATATACATAGGGTAGGGGCAGGCGGCATTGCTTAAGACTGCATCTGAGGGCCACATGAAAGTTTTGCTATGGGGCCCCAAAATCTCTAGCTACACCACTGGGCCGCGGCCAAATTTTGGTGCAGGATAAAGCCAAAAGATAGCTCAATCTGTGCCTGCTGAAAGTGGCATAATTGATATCCAGGTAAGTGAAACTTTTTTCCCCATGTCAAAGTTCACTTTAAATGGAAAATGGATCAGTTTTTACAGGATCAGTTTTTCATTCGGTACAGTGTGAACCCGGTCTTAAAGAACTTAAATGAAAAGGGGAAAAAAATGTTCATGTTGTTTGATGCACAATCAGCCTGTATGTCATCATTTTTACCACTGGCAGACATGAAAAAACTAGACATCACCAACAGCCATTATCTATAACCAAACCCACTAACAAGGCGATAGGCTTAAAGGTTGTTTTTTATAGATATACTTATGCACAGAGGGAGAAACTGCTAGTTTGGCAGTTGGAAACAGATATTATTTCACACAGTGCAACAACACTCCCACAGGGTGATGTCAGAGCCATGGTCAGGACCTCACACTCTGGGAGGGGTTTCACCACAATATTAGCCGTACAGGCCTTCCTGATGATCTATTTGTGAAAAGGTAAAGCTTTCTCATGGGGAAAGGGGTATCAGCTACTGATTAGGATGAAATTCAATCCTGGGGTACATTTCCTCTTTAACCTCTTCAGTTTTCAGTCTAGCCGGCCTTTAAGGATGAAATCTTTTTAGGTAAACCCTGCCAGGCTAGGCACATCACTGCTGCATCATACCTCGGACATGTTACCCTAGACAGGCCTCAGCTGTTCCAAGCAAGGGACTCTATGGCAATTTCCTTCTAAAACATGTGAGCAGAGAGTCCGGGATATTTATGCAGAGGTTCTAACACGCATTGTCACTGTGGATTAACCAGCGTTGAATCTGTTGGAAATGGAAGGCAGAAATTGCACTCTGGAAATAGAGTAGATGCCCCCCCCCCCCCCCCCCCTCACCCCCGACTCTCCTGGCTGAAAAGACATTTAATAATTCTTGTCTCTCTCCCTCTCTGCTTTGCTGCACAGCTGTAGAGAGCGAGGAACCGTCCTTGATAAATTATAACAGAGAGGAACTGAATTGCACAAGCTGCTCGACCAATATATGTGCAAGTTATACATAGATAACGCAACACACAACAAGAAAATCAACCCGGTGACATTTTGATTAAGTGTTCTCTATTCCAAGTTGAGGATGATAGGACAAAATTACTGTGTGACATGGGAAGATAAAGTAGACTTTCTTCCGCCGTGATTGAGGTCCGCTGACAAACCGCCACTATAATTCAGACCGTCTTCAGCCAATTGCGGGAGGCAGCGGCGGGAGGAGACGGTAATAGAGAGAGCTCAGCTGGCGTGGCTAAGCGTGTCCTCGGCCCACGGCTGACATTTTCTCATTTTGCGTTTGGTTACGGTATCAGAATGCGGTTTTTATTCTTCTTCAGTTATTATCATTAAGTTAAATTGCGCCATTGTCTTTTCCGTCTGTCGTGCAGTTAAAGTGGTATCCCGCCTTTTCGGGTGCAATGGCCAAGAATATAGCTGAGCAGTTATATCACTTATTGTTATCAGAAATCAGTGTTCCAATTCAAGGGGCGTCCAGAATTTCCAGGTTTCAGAGAAAGCCACGGCAACGGCAATCTCTGGACGGAACAGTTATAAGGAGGCCGGCGACACTCTGGTAAAATGTCCGCCACATTAGTGATGAGGGTAATCAACAAATTATGATTTCGCTAAATTTCACATAATTTTTTGCAGCTACGCTTATGCGTAATTACGATTTGCAAATTCAATTGATTTTGTGTAGTCATTTGTAATTTTGCATAAAATTTTGAGTAATTTCTTGCCGAATTTAGCAGTGAATACTAAAGCTCGCCATACATGCTATTGACACCAAAATTGCTACATATGTTAAGGAGAATCGTGGGTACAAGTAAAAAAAAGAATTTAGCAAAAAGACCTTGTAGTTTTTGAGAAAATCAATTTTAAAAATGCAAGTAAAAAATGGTTTTTAAACTTAGAAAAATGACAGTTTAAAAAAACATTTTTCTTTGCATTTTTAAAATAGTGTCTCAAAAACGGCAAGGTCTTTTTGAAAAATTATTTTTGTGACATATACCCACTATTCTGCTTAACACATGTAGCAATTTTGTTAGCAATAGCTTGTATGGGGTGTTTGCTATTAACCTCTAAATTTGGCACAAAATTATGCAAAATTTCGCAAAAATTACGTGAAATTTTGAAATACTACTAATACTTACTAAATTAATTATGATTTTCTCAGAAATTTTGCATTACGATTACGATGCGCAATTGCGAATTTCGATGTGAAATTTTGCATATGCGAAATTTCGGCCCACCCCTGCACCACATAGCCGAGATTACAGGCTGTTAGCGGTAATTTTGTCACTAGACCAACAGAATAGAGGGCACAGGGGCCACCCGCTATTTTACCAGGACACCACTGATAGCCGCGTTTGCATTAAAATCACGGTAACAGTGCTGTCAAATTTGGCACCAATTTTACCCCAATTGTACAGTGATTTTAATGCAAGTCAATGGGAGCGTTTTTTTAAAAAACACTCAGAAAGCACTGATGGCCATAAAAGCGCTCAGTGTGTCTACAGTGTAACCCAGGCCAGGATTCAACTTCATCCCAATACTCAAAGTTGAACATTAAGCCTTGCTCATACCATTAGGGTCTATTCCCATTTTACCTGTGTATTTTGTTGCATTTTAATACAAAGCACTAATGTCTGTGCTTCCAGTGTGCACAAAGCAGAGTAGGTTAAAACAGACCCGTTGAAAATAGTCGGCCATTTTGAACTATATGTAACGCTTTGCTTTAAAATGCAAAGCAGCTTGGATATATTGAGAATGGGCCCTGAATAAATTCAACTTCACATTAAAGTCCCAGACCTAAATAAGATGTGCTGCTTTACACTGAACATCTTGGGCATCTGAGCAATGCCGGGCTTTCTTGTGAGCAAACCCAGCATTCTTTGCACTAAGTGAAATTCCCGCTCCCTTTATTAAGGAGCCATTTGTTAAACAAAGACAAAGACAAACACTTATATAGCGCTTTTCTCCTGGCGGACTCAAAGCGCCAGAGCTGCAGCCACTAGGACGCGCTCTATAGGCAGTAGCAGTGTTAGGGAGACTTGCCTAAGGTCTCCTGCTGAATAGGTGCTGGCTTATTAAACAGGCAAAGCCAAGATTCGAACCCTGGTCTCCTGTGTCAGAGGCGGAGCCCTTAACCATTACACTATCCAGCCACAAAGTGATAAAGCTGTACAAAATATCTATAGAAGGTATATTAAAGTAAAAATAGATGCACAAAATCCACATGGAATAACTCAAAATAGAAAGAGTTTTTTTTATTGTTTATCTATTTGACATTTTAATTAGAGATGTAGCGAACGGTTCCCGAACCGTTCGCCGGCGAACCGCTCTGCTACTCTGGGCCTCTTACTACTTCCGGGTCGCAATGACCCGGAGTAGTACGCCTGCGCTGCCCGGCGGAGCGTGTCCTAGATCGCGCTCCCGTTGCCGGGCACTCTCTGCGCATGAGCTTGACGTCACTCATGACGTCATGCACATGCGCAGAAAGTGCCCGGCAACGGGAGCGCGATCTAGGACGTGCTCCGCCGGGCAGCGCAGGCATACTACTCCCGGTCATTGCGACCCGGAAGTAGTAAGAGGCCCAGAAAGGTTCGCCAGGCGAACGGTTCGGGCCATCACTAATTTTAATAGATGATACCAAAATAAAAATGATCGATAGTTGAACAAAAATTAATTTCTACACTGAGAAATAAATAAATAAATAAAAGGTTGATTTTTCTGAATTTTCAATAAATATATTTTCAGATATTTTGGAAAAATCAGATAGAAAGTACAAAAACGGAATGTTTTAATCAATCGAAAGTGTATGATATATTGGTTTGATTTTTCAAAATGATTTGCTCAAATGAAAAATTAATCAGATAGCTCTAAAAAATAATTAGCAATTTTTCGAAACTGTAGAACATATTTTAGAAAAAATGGAAAACTGGTTTGGTTAAATCATATATATGGCCAAATGGATATAAAAACGATACAATGAAAAACTGGATTGTGTATGGCCTCAAGTCAAAATTGAGATACTCCAATCATATAAATATTCCTCCCAGTACACAAAGTTCCTTGTAAGGGCCCTTTTCCACTAGAACGCGTGATCGGAAGAATAATCGCACTACATTTGCAATTGTGCAAGTTGCTTTTTCAACAGAAGGTCTAAACTCTACTTTGCAAACTTGAAAACTTTCCCAGAGAAATTTTCCACAGCACGGCGTGAGAAGACGCGGTAATATCCCTTTAACGGCAGAGTTTGGTGTGAAAAGCGCTGATGTGGACAAGATGTATTTTTCCTCATAAAATGATGCTTTCCAGATGTTAGCCATGATGAATTCTGGGTGGTTTACGATCAGAGCCTGGCATGGCAGGAATACAGATAGAGCGCTCAATAATTAATTAGCAATGTAAATGAGGAGTTAGGTGACAATGCCTGGCAGAGCTTGCGGAGGGCTGGGGGTGGGGTGCTGATAAATGCCAGGCCTGGCAGAGCTTGCGGAGGGCTGGGGGGCTGATAAATGCCAGGCCTGGCAGAGCTTGCGGAGGGCTGGGGGGCTGATAAATGCCGGGCCTGGCAGAGCTTGCGGAGGCCGGAGGGCTGGGGGAGGGGGGCTGATAAAAGCCGGGCCTGGCAGAGCTTGCGGAGGGCTGGGGGTGGGGTGCTGATAAATGCCGGGCCTGGCAGAGCTTGCGGACGGCTCGGGGTGGGGTGCTGATAAATGCCAGGCGCTGGCAGAGTTTGCGGAGGGCTGGGGGTGGGGTGCTGATAAATGCTGGGTGCAGTAGATTAACATTCCGCAGAGTTCACCTGACATGACCAAAAAGGTCACCACCTGTGATAAATTTCCGAATGTAAATCAGAGAGAGGAAAGATTTTACAATGGGCAAACACTGTCGCGCCACCTGTCGCGCTCCCACAATCGGGAGCGTTCTGCACCTGCACATAGTACTGCATAGGCATAGAACGCACATGCATAGATGAGGACGACTGACCCACAATGAGAAGAATACCAGCAGCTACCACGGGGGAACAGAACAGCCGGGGAGCCCACACACCTCTTGGGGCTGGAGGAAGACCCAGGTAAGTATAAATAATGCTGTGTGCACCGCCTTAGGTACACTTCAAAGGTAGATTTCAACCTTTAATATATATAAAAAAGACTATGGTATTCCAGGAAAGTCCTATTTATTTCTGTAAAATTGTTGAAAGCAACATGTGTTAGCAAAGCAAAAGTTTTGCAAGGTGACTGGTGTCAGCAAGAGAAGAAATGGCAGCACTGGAGTCTAACAGGCAGTGCACAGAGCTGTGGATAGACAAAGTAACTAAATACCAGGAAAAGCACCTATTCCAGAAGGGTAAAATGGCACTGTTACCGCATTTTCATTCTGATTGGTTCTCTTTAGATATCCAAGAGTGTGCTGGGAAGTTGTTATTTTTTAAATTTCCTGCATTCGATTGGATATTTAAAGTGAGCACACACCCACTTTAACCTCACGTACTACTACTACTACTACTCTTACCTCCATATTGTGCAATACCCGGATAGAACCGAACTTTACTTCGCCTTTGAAAGCAGCACCTTCTAATTGTACGTGGCGTGATCACGTACGTATAGTAGACACTATAAAACTCCTGTGTGACAAAAACACTTCTGAGTGAAAGAAACAGTTTAATAGTTCAAGATTTGTTTGTTTGGGACCTGAGAAAAACTATTAAAAAATGTTGGCATGCACCTGTGACCAGGGGCGTAGCAATAGGGGGTGCAGAGGTTGCGACCGCATCAGGGCCCTTGGGCCAGGCCCTGAAGGGCCCTCCCTCAACCACAGTATTCCCTCTTTATTGGTCCTGTGCTGATAATATTCACTTCTATAGATGCTTTGAATAGTAGTGATCATTAATACACTGTTTTCTATGCCCCTTTTGCACTTCTGACACTGTGGTTGTCCTTGATTAGTTTTGGTGCGCCGTATCAATTGCTAGGTATATAGTGCTGGGGGGGGGGGGGGGGGGGGGGGGGCGGGCCCAATCTAAAACCTTGCACTGGGGCCCATAGCTTCATAGCTACGCCACTGCCTGTGACGGCTAAAACTTCAAACCTAGATTTTAATTCTTTGAACCCAAAAACAAGAAAAGGAGATTTCAGGAACATCCTTTTCTGGATTAGGGCTGTAAGGGCAAATGTTTATACAATCAGCAGCACCTGGGCCTAGAGCTTGTCCAATCATCCACCGCCAAATCCAAACATACACTCTTTCCTCCCGCATTCCTCAGACTTATGCATTTGTCACAGAACTTGGAAGCATTGGACAAATCAGAGAATGCAGAATTGTTCAGCAGCAATCGGATCAACGTCGTAATTTTAGACTGATCACAAGACCGATTTTCTGTTTTTCCGATTTCCGTTTTTTTCCGATTTTTTTTCTTGTTTTTTTCATTCTCTGATGAAAAAAAATTACTAATAAAATACTCCCCGAAAATCAGAAAAAAACGGAAAGTCAGAAATTGTAAAAACAGAAATCGGCATTGGCAAATATCGAAATTCCCACGGAATCGGAAATGGGCATTTCTTTTTTTTATCATAAAACTTTTTTATTGAAGTTTAAGAAAGAATGAGTTTACATAGTTACAAGTTGCACATAATGTTTACAGAGGATATACAGTTGGTATACAGATGGTCTGATGCAAAAACATGTATATACAAATGTAGAATCATAATCAACATTAAAACAGAAGGGGTTTGATTTTAATACTAGGCCAAGCTGGGAAATCTTATGTGAGAAAAAGACAACAAATTATATATATATATATATTTCCAGGGAGATGCGGAGGGATAGGGGGAGGGGATGTTTAATCTTAGGTCTTATGATAGTCTCCTGCCAGGTATTTACATTACCTAATAGTCAACCAGGTAGAGAGTATCATAGTCTAACAACCTATCCCTATCTGAGAACTAGTGGAACCAGTGGGCCAGAACGGGCCCCCACTAGAGGTACATAGGATGATGAGTTGGGAGGTTTGATCTTGGAGAAAACAGGCCTAGTGCCTAGTATAGGGTACTGGGGAGGTTTTGTATTATCTTAAAACAGGACATAAAGTCGGAAGCGACAACACAAACTTGTACTTTAACTCTAATTTTAACTTTAACCTTTCATTAACAATATACAACTTCAGTTATCATTACATGAATCAATGAGTCAGGTGTTTGGGCAGTTTGAGCATGTTGGATCTACTCTGTGTTCTTCAAGGAATTGTGGGCTATTCTCTTGTGTATGTTCATTTCGTCTTGGACGATGGGGAAGGTAAGTAATCTTTGATAATTATTACTTAATTAATTAATTAATCAGGAATCAATCAATCAATCAATCAATTGAAATAGATCTCGGGCATCAAGCTGCCCCAATTTGTGACCAAGCAACCGGGAAGTAGAAGCTGGAGAATGGTAATCCCAGCCTAGTTCTTATTTTTTGTTCCGTCTGTAAATTATTCTTTGTATAGGATAGTAGATGGTAGAGTGGTATCTCTTCTGAAGATTTCCAGTTAAGAGTGATTAGGTGAAGGGCGCTCAATATTAAATGTATGATTGGTGGGCGAATTTCAGAGGGGAATTGATTAGCGTCTATGAAAAGAAGGGCCAGCTCCGGGGTAAGGATGAAGCTGGGTTGCGAAATACTGCGGATATATCTTTCTACTTTGGACCAGAGATCAGCAACAAGAGGGCAATGCCAAAACATGTGTAGATAAGTGCCTAAGTGGGTATTGCACTTCCAACATATGGCCGATGTGGAGGTAGAGAACGAGGCAAGCTGTCTGGGAGTTCTGTACCATTTGTAGAGGATTTTTTTAGTCAGTTCAAGGTGAGCATTGCAGCGAGAGTTTTTCGCTATAAGTTTGCTCGCAGATATTAATTTGCCCACTAAAATTTCACAGTTGAGGTCTGCTGACCAAGCGTTAGCGTATCTTTTGAGTGGAGAAGGGGAGTCTAGCTTGAGGTGTTTATACCATATGGAGGTGCCCCCTTTAAGGTGGCCTGAGTAATTTAACATGGCTAAGATAGTAGGATGGAACCCTGGAGGTGACATTTTTTCTTTATTGATTAGATGAAAGATTCTATGATAGGAGAATAATTGGGCTTGTGGTAGGTTATATTGTTTCTGTAAGTCTGAAAATGCTTTAGGTTGCGAGTTGCGATAGAGGTCATGGAAGAACAAGATACCCGAGTCTATCCAGGGCTGTAGGTTTATATCTGTGGTGTAATGTTTGAGAACTGATAAGGGGATTGGTAGACGTACGGTTTCGTTTTGGGGGGGCGGGTGTTTGATAAAGTATTCCCAAGATCTTAAAGCTGTCTGGATGGTGGGGTAGTCGGATTGCGGGGCTCTAGCCCCCATTGCAATATTGATTAAGATATCTTTTAGATTTGGACCCAGGATGGCCGAATCAATCTGAATCCACGGTTTGGGATAATGAGACCACCATTGTTTCACCATGTCTAGATTAGCTGCGTGGTAATACTGTTCTATATCTGGCACCCCCATGCCCCCCAATTGTCTTGGGAGGGTCATTATTTGATATGATGTTCTGATTTTTTTACCTTGCCAAATAAAATTATTTATGCATTTCTTCATATCTGAGAACCACGATTTGGGGATCAGTATTTGTAGGGTACGGAGAGCATATATTATTTTTGGTAAGAGAAATAATTTGAAGGCGGCTATGCGGCCAGACCATGATAACCAGAATTTTGCCATTGAGGTGCATTCTTTTTTAATCTCTGAAGCGAGTGGTCTGAGGGAGATTGAGTCAGTTGGATGCCCAAGTAGGATACTACACCCTCTGCCCAGGCAAACGAAAACATATCCTTGAGTTGGAGTGCCAATTTCGGAGAAATGTTGAGTGGAAGAACCCAGGATTTGGTGTGGTTTGGAAATGGGCATTTCTGACCATCCCTACAGATGTCAGTTCTTTACAAATAACAGATATATAACCTTAATACAATTCAAACCTGCAATGCTAGAGGAATGAGTTATATGCCGTAGAGGGAAAGCCGAACGCCCTGTCTGTTTTCAAATCAGAAACTAAGCACAGAATCCCAACAGCCAATGAGAACGCTTCTAGAGCAAGCGAGGGCGTCGCAGGCGGTGGGGGAATACGCATTATATCTTCTCTCCGTCTGTTATTTCCACGTGTGTATCTTTCTAATGAGAAAGAAAACAAAACACTCGCTTCACACCTATTGATAAACAGCCCCCTCCTCTCATATATATTCGCTTTACGCCACAATGGCGCTGATATTATCATGCTAAATGTGACACAGAGGACAGGAAGTGAAGGATATCTCCTCTGAACCATTAAAATAATGGATATGCTTATGACATTACCTCTGCAATGAAAGGCGCTGGGTGACTTATACACAGGCGTTTTACTACGCATCTCACATATGTTCAGCGTATGTACAACGAGCTCACTAATAGCCGTATACCTGCTGCGGATCCTATACTTCTGCTGGTTTTAATTGGACCACAATGGGAAGTGGGGTTCAAAGGCGGGATAAAGCGCTGTTGTCTTCAAACAGCTCGGTAATTATCGCATCTAAAGAACAAACAGCAAACCAAACAACAAATCAAACCAGTATTTATGATTCAGATATAGTGGCACTGTCTGCTTCCTGCGCACCAGAGACCAGTAATAGGACGTTACCATTGTTATTTTTTACCATTAATTGACTTTTGGTACTTTTAAAAAAAAAAATTCACATGGACACTGATGGTGTACTTGCGATGTCAGCACTGAGCACCATGGGCGTCCGCAGAAAATTTTCCAGGGGGGGGCAAAAAGTGGGGAGTTAAAAATTTGGGCTGGTGTTGTGTGGCGCGCGTAGCGCCAAAAAATGGAGCTACGAATGGGTGTGGTCATGAACCAGAATGTGGGTGTGGTCGTGGGTGGAGACAAGTTTACATGAACTAAGCAATGGTGGGACATTAGATTAGGACAGTGGTGGCGAACCTTTTGGAGGTCGAGTGTCCAAACTGCAAAGTCACTTTACTATCACAAAGTGCCAACAGCAATTTAAACTAAATACAAACGTTTTAACTCATACATGAACATTATGGAAAATTAAGTTGAAAATAAACTGTGAAGATAAACAATTTCATCCATCGTACTCCTGAAAAAAAATATTCATTTTTTTTAGAACCTCCCAGTTTCATTTTCTGTTTTAAAAAGCAGAAAAAGTAGGTTTAATGCTATTGTCTCATATGATGATGATTCAGCTTTTTCCATAGTCTCGCAGTTAGCAGTCATGTGACCCCCAACAAGACAAATTCAGCAATCATGAGGCCCCCCCCATCAAGACAAATTCAGCAATCATGAGGCCCCCAACATGACCAACTCAGCAATCATGAGGCCCCCAACAAGACAAATTCAGCAATCATGAGGCCCCCAACAAGACAAATTCAGCAATCATGAGGCCCCCAACAAGACAAATTCAGCAATCTTGAGGCCCCCAACAAATCATGAGGACCCCAACAAGACAAAGTCAGTAACCATGAGGCCCGCAACAAGACAAATTCAGCAGTCATGAGGCACATAAATAGACAGCTTTCCACATAAATAGGCAGAATGCCCCCTTAATATGTAGACACCTCTCACCTGGCAGCAGTTCCCCAAAATACACTCAATCTGACAGCAGTGGTTCCCCAAAAATAGGTAGCCCCAGGTCTATAGGTGTCCCCAGAATAGGTGGCCAGCGGTATAGATGTCCCCAGAACTGGTAGCCAGGGGTAGAGATGTCCCCAGAACAGGTAGCCAGGGGTATATGTGCCCAGTATATGTAGGCAAGGGTATATGTCCCAGTATATGTAGGCAGGGGGTATATGTCCCAGTATATGTAGCCAGGGGGATATGTCCCAGTATATGTAGGCAGGGGTATATGTCCCAGTATATGTAGCCAGGGGTATATGTCCCAGTATATGTAGGCGGGGGTATATGTCCCAGTATATGTAGGCAGGGGTATATGTCCCAGTATATGTAGGCAGGGGTATATGTCCCAGTATATGTAGGCAAGGGGTATATGTCCCAGTATATGTAGGCAGGTGTATATGTCCCAGTATATGTAGGCAGGGGTATATGTCCCAGTATATGTAGGCAGGGGTATATGTCCCAGTATATGTAGGCAGGGGTATATGTCCCAGACAGTATATGTAGGCAGGGGTATATGTAGGCAGGGGTATATGTCCCAGACAGTATATGTAGG
This sequence comes from Hyperolius riggenbachi, assembly GCF_040937935.1. Taxonomy (NCBI): domain Eukaryota; kingdom Metazoa; phylum Chordata; class Amphibia; order Anura; family Hyperoliidae; genus Hyperolius; species Hyperolius riggenbachi. The sequence continues at coordinate 9,038,150 of NC_090650.1, forward strand.
CAGGGGTATATGTCCCAGACAGTATATGTAGGCAGGGGTATATGTCCCAGACAGTATATGTAGGCAGGGGTATATGTCCCAGACAGTATATGTAGGCAGGGGTATATGTCCCAGTATATGTAGGCAGGGGTATATGTCCCAGTATATGTAGGCAGGGGTATATGTCCCAGACAGTATATGTAGGCAGGGGTATATGTCCCAGACAGTATATGTAGGCAGGGGTATATGTAGGCAGGGGTATATGTCCCAGTATATGTAGGCAGGGGTATATGTCCCAGACAGTATATGTAGGCAGGGGTATATGTCCCAGACAGTATATGTAGGCAGGGGTATATGTCCCAGACAGTATATGTAGGCAGGGGTATATGTCCCAGTATATGTAGGTAGGGGTATATGTCCCAGTATATGTAGGCAGGGGTATATGTCCCGGTATATGTAGCCAGGGGATATGTCCCCAGAAAAAGTGGCCATGTGTGCAGGAGGAGGGGAGCAGCGGAGAGAAGAGGGAGAGCTATGGGCACTCACCTTAGGGGGCTCTCCCTCCCTCTCTCGCTCTCCCCTCCGGAGTCCGGAATGAAGTGTGCAGCGGCTGGCAGCGGTGGGCGGAACTTACCTCCTCTCGTCGCACGCGCCGGATGGATTAGCCGCTACTCTGGCCTGATCCAGACCAGAGTGCGGCACCAGAACTTCCGGCGCAGGAGTAGTGTTGGGCGAACAGTGTTCGCCACTGTTCGGGTTCTGCAGAACATCACCCTGTTCGGGTGATGTTCGAGTTCGGCCGAACACCTGACGGTGCTCGGCCAAACCGTTCGGCCATATGGCCGAACTAAGAGCGCATGGCCGAACGTTCCCCGAACGTTCGGCTAGCGCTGTGATTGGCCGAACGGGTCACGTGGTTCGGACCCGAACGCGCTCTGATTGGCCGAACTGTCACGTGGTTCGGGTAAATAAATACCCGAACCACGTCATATCTCCGCCATTTGTCTGTGGGTTTAGCTTTGGGTAGGCAGGCAGGGTAGTTCGCGCTCCAGCCACGCTAGCCAGGGTCCCCCCTGTCATTGTGTCACTGCTGGGAACAGTAGTACACCGCTTGCTCAGCCACACTATATAGCATTCTGTTTACTGCCACTCTGTGTACCTCGCTCAGCCACACTATATAGCATTCTGTTTACTGCCACTCTGTGTCTGCTGGGAATAGTAGTACACCGCTTGCTCAGCCACACTATATAGCATTCTGTTTACTGCCACTCTGTGTACCTCGCTCAGCCACACTATATAGCATTCTGTTTACTGCCACTCTGTGTCTGCTGGGAATAGTGGTACACCGCTCGCTCAGCCACACTATATAGCATTCTGTTCACTGTTCTGTGTCTGCTGGGAATAGTGGTACACCGCTCGCTCAGCCACACTATATAGCATTCTGTTTACTGTTCTGTGTCTGCTGGGAATAGTGGTACACCGCTCGCTCATCCACACTATATAGCATTCTGTTCACTGTTCTGTGTCTGCTGGGAATAGTGGTACACCGCTCGCTCAGCCACACTATATAGCATTCTGTTCACTGTTCTGTGTCTGCTGGGAATAGTGGTACACCGCTCGCTCAGCCACACTATATAGCATTCTGTTCACTGTTCTGTGTCTGCTGGGAATAGTGGTACACCGCTCGCTCAGCCACACTATATAGCATTCTGTTTACTGTTCTGTGTCTGCTGGGAATAGTGGTACACCGCTCGCTCAGCCACACTATATAGCATTCTGTTTACTGTTCTGTGTCTGCTGGGAATAGTGGTACACCGCTCGCTCAGCCACACTATATAGCATTCTGTTTACTGTTCTGTGTCTGCTGGGAACAGTAGTACACCGCTCGCTCAGCCAGAGTATATAGCATTGTGTTTACTGCCACTCTGTGTACACCGCTCAGCCAGACTATATACCATTGTTTACTGACACTCTGTGTACACCGCTCAGCCAGACTATATACCATTGTTTACTGACACTCTGTGTACACCGCTCAGCCAGACTATATACCATTGTTTACTGACACTCTGTGTACACCGCTCAGCCAGACTATATACCATTGTTTACTGCCACTCTGATTCTGCTGGGAACAGTAGTACACCGCTCGCTCAGCCAGACTATATACCATTGTTTACTGACACTATATAGCAGACTATATAGCATTGTGTGTACACCGCTCAGCCAGACTATATACCATTGTTTACTGACACTCTGTGTACACCGCTCAGCCAGACTATATACCATTGTTTACTGCCACTCTGATTCTGCTGGGAACAGTAGTACACCGCTCGCTCAGCCAGACTATATACCATTGTTTACTGACACTCTGTGTACACCGCTCAGCCAGACTATATACCATTGTTTACTGCCACTCTGATTCTGCTGGGAACAGTAGTACACCGCTCGCTCAGCCAGACTATATAGCATTGTGTTTACTGCCACTCTGTGTACACCGCTCAGCCACACTATATAGCATTGCGTACTCTGCCAGTCAGTGTGTATATTGCTGGGATCAGTAATACTCCACTCACCGTCAACCACTATATGAGCTCAACATGAGTTCCCCAGAGACCTCCGCTGTGAGCAGCACTCCCAACAACAGCAACAGCCAACGCCCCACGCAAGCTATAACATCCACCCCAGCAGCCAGTGGTCAGCAGCAGCCCTCCCCGGAGGAGAACGTTGTGTCCATCAGTCCGTCGCCAGAGCGTTTAATGAGGGCTGCCATTGAGGAGATGATGGGGCCTGATGTGGAGGAGGAGGTCTGGCTCAGGCCAGCATCCCAAGTTAATGTTGAGGACGATGAGGGGTCTGTGTCTGGGGATGTTGGGGTGGCAGAGGTGGTGGGTGGGTCAGACTCAGGAGAAGAGTTGTATGATGAGGATGATGATCGGGACCATCTGTATGTGCCTCAGAGTCCGACCCCGGAAAACATGTTGTATCGTGTGTTTAGGTACTAAAATCTGCGTTCCCTCCCAGTAGTGTTGGGCGAACAGTGTTTGCCACTGTTCGGGTTCTGCAGAACATCACCCTGTTCGGGGTGACTATATAGCAGACTATATAGCATTGTGTTTAATGCCACTCTGTGTACACGGCTCAGCCACACTATATAGCATTGTGTTTACTTCCACTCTGTGTCTGCTGGGAACAGTAGTACACCGCTCACCCGCCACTGTATAGCATTGTGCTCTGTGTCACTGCTGACAATAGTGGTACACCGCTCACCCACCACTGTATAGCATTTCTGTACTGCCACTGTACTGCTGCCAGTCAGCGTGTACTTTAAGGATAAGTGAAATGAGGAAGAAATCCGGTGAAAGAGGGAGGGGCAAGGGAAGAGGTGTTTCCCCTGACGGTTCACGTACAGGCCACAGGGGAGCACCCAAGAAAACCCACTCAATACTGCCCATGTTGTCCAGGACAACAACCCTCACAGATCCAAAAGAACAGGACCAGATAATTACTTGGATGACCTCTCAAGCGTCCAGCAGTGGGTTAAGCAGCACCAGCACATCACGCACGAGGTCCGAGTCCTCAGCCAGTTAAAGTCTGGGCTTTCTTTGAAGACTGCACTGAGGATGTTACCATGGCGATTTGCAAGGTGTGCAAGACCCGCCTGAGCAGGGGGAAAAGTATTAACAACCTCTCCACCACCAGCATGAGCCGCCACATTCTATCCAAACATCCCACTCTGTGGGCAAACGCGGCAGGACAGGGTACCACCAGCAACACTGCCTCCCTTGGGTTCACCAGACTCACCACCAGACCCGCCTCAGCAGCAGCAGTAGCCCAGCCATTGCGTGGTTCACAACATTCACAAACATCAGACGATGCTGACACTGTCACTTTCCGGACTAGTGCTCTTGAGGTCTCCCAGTGTTCATCAAACACAACAACCAACAGCCCTTCGGTGTGCAGCGCTACGGTTGAGTTGTCTGTCTCTGAGATGTTTGAGCACAAGAGGAAATTGCCAGCAAATGACCCCCGGGCCGTGGCAGTAACAGCCAGCCAGCATAGCCAAGCTTCTGGCCTGCGAAATGCTGCCATATCGAGTGGTGGAGACAAACAGCTTCAAGGGCATGATGTCAGTGGCCATCCCACGTTACGTGGTTCCCAGCCGCTACCACTTTGCGCGCTCTGCAGTGCCTGAGTTGCATGAGCACGTGGTCAGCTAAATAACCCGAAGCTTGAAGAATGCCGTTGCCTGCAAGGTTCACCTCACCACTGACACCTGGACGAGTGCGTTCGGCCAGGGTCGATACATCTCCCTTACCGCGCACTGGGTGAACCTTGTGGAGCCTGGCAGCGATTCCTCACCTGCTACGGCGCGGGTGTTGCCCACGCCGCAAACAGCTGGATAACAACAGCAGCACCTACCTCTCTGACTCCTTCTCCTCCAACGCATCTCAAAGCTGTACCTCATCCGGAAATGCTAACCCAGCACCAGCAGCAGTAGGATCGTGGAAGCAGTGCAGCACAGCTGTTGGCATGCGTCAGCAAGCGTTGCTGAAGCTGATCTGCCTTGGGGATAAGCAGCACACAGGGGAGGAAATTTGGAGGGGAATATAGGAACAGACGGATTTGTGGCTGGCACCGCTGGACCTGAAACCGGGCATGAAGCTAGACACCTGGCACGAACTGGCAATGTACGCAATAGAGGTGCTGGCTTGCCCGGCAGCCAGCGTTATGTCGGAACGCTGTTTCAGTGCTGCCGGAGGCATCATTACAGATCGGCGTATCCGCCTCTCCACAGAAAATGCAGACCGTCTGACTCAAATTAAAATGAATCAATCCTGGATTGGAAACGACTACGCAACACTCCTGGACCCCAACCAAGTAACATGACCGATGAACATCTGGGATGGTTTAGCGTTTCCGGTCCCTGTTTATTGAACCTCTCATCTGTATTACATTTATGACTGTATGGCGGCAAAAAGCATTGCTGCTATATCCGCACGCTTTTTGTCCTCATGCAAGGCCTGGGTTGTTGTGTCTCACAAAGCGTGGCCTTCTCCTCCTGCGCCTCCTCCTGTTCCATCACGTGTGCTGCTGCTGCTGCTGCTGCTGCTGGGTTACCGTTGCCGGTCCCTGTTTATGGAACCTCTTATCTTTATTACATTTATGACTACATGGCGGTACAAAGCATGCTATCCGCACGCTTTTTGTCCTCATGCAAGGCCTGGGTTGTTGTGTCTCACAAAGCGTGGCCTTCTCCTCCTGCGCCTCCTCCTGTTCCATCACGTGTGCTGCTGCTGCTGCTGCTGCTGGGTTAGCGTTGCCGCGTGGTCCCTGTTTATTGAACCTCTTATCTTTATTACATTTATGACTACATGGCGGTACAAAGCATGCTATCCGCACGCTTTTTGTCCTCATGCAAGGCCTGGGTTGTTGTGTCTCACAAAGCGTGGCCTTCTCCTCCTGCGCCTCCTCCTGTTCCATCACGTGTGCTGCTGCTGCTGCTGCTGCTGGGTTAGCGTTGCCGCGTGGTCCCTGTTTATTGAACCTCTTATCTTTATTACATTTATGACTACATGGCGGTACAAAGCATGCTATCCGCACGCTTTTTGTCCTCATGCAAGGCCTGGGTTGTTGTGTCTCACAAAGCGTGGCCTTCTCCTCCTGCGCCTCCTCCTGTTCCATCACGTGTGCTGCTGCTGCTGCTGCTGCTGGGTTAGCGTTGCCGCGTGGTCCCTGTTTATTGAACCTCTTATCTTTATTACATTTATGACTACATGGCGGTACAAAGCATGCTATCCGCACGCTTTTTGTCCTCATGCAAGGCCTGGGTTGTTGTGTCTCACAAAGCGTGGCCTTCTCCTCCTGCGCCTCCTCCTGTTCCATCACGTGTGCTGCTGCTGGGTTAGCGTTGCCGCGTGGTCCCTGTTTATTGAACCACTTATCTTTATTACATTTATGACTGCATGGTGGTACAAAGCATGCTATCCGCACGCTTCTTGTCCTCATGCAAGGCCTGGGTTGTTGTGTCTCAAAGCGTGGCCTTCTCCTCCTGCGCCACCCTCCTCCTGTTCCATCACGTGTGCTGCTGCTGGATTAGCATTACCGGTCCCTTTTCCTGGAACCTCTTATATGTATTACATTTATGACTGCATGCCGACAAAAAGCATGTTACCTGTGCAAAGAAAACAGACATTTCCCGCATTTAAAAGACAGTTTTCCCTTTGAAACTTTAAAATCGATTTTCTCAAAAACTATAAGCTCTTTTTGCTAAATTTTTTTTCCCTCTTGTACCCACTCCCAAGTTGCACATACCCTGTAAATTTGGGGTATGTAGCATGTAAGGAGGCTTTACAAACCACAAAAGTTCGGGTCCCCATTGACTTCCATTATGTTCGGAGTTCGGGTCGAACACCCGAACATCGCGGCCATGTTCGGCCTGTTCGGCCCGAACCCGAACATCTAGATGTTCGCCCAACACTACGCAGGAGCGAGAGGAGGTAAGTTCCGCCCACCGCTGCCAGCCGCTGCACACTTCATTCCGGAGGGGACAGCGAGGGAGAGAGAGACCCCTAAGGTGAGGGAAGGGGGGGGAGACGTCCGCCCTTCCCCACTGTGCCTATAGCGCTCTCTCTCTTCTCTGCGTGTTCCCCTCCTGCTGGCTGCACGGGCACGCGGCCAGGGGGGGGGCAGCGGGCGGCCAGGCTCGGGCAGATGCCCGGTTTTGCCATATGTGCGGACGCCCATGCTGAGCACAGAATGCAAGCTATGAGTAAAGTGGGCCAAATTTTTGCACATTCTAAAGCCCAGTGCAGGCACTGCAAGAAAGACTACAAGAGTATACCCAGGAGCCTTCTTTACCCGTGGTGAGTTTGGCTAGACATTTAAATAACATCTGACTGGCCTGATCTGACATGTTTTATTGCAAAGCTGGAAATGTCAATCTTTTTTTGACACCTAATACATTTTTGATATTCGGTTTCTAAGGTGCGTGAGACCAAACATTGCCCTTCTTTTTCTACTATTTAAATGAAGAGTATGTATTGCCGGGGTGTGGCATCAGTTGAGCGCCAGGTAGTGCCGCTAATGGTAAAATATTGGTAAAGCAAAATAAAAAAATATTTGACTATGCACTACCCAACACCGATTCTTACCAGGTGTTGTTGCCCCCAGTATAGGTTAGCCAGGTATAGGTGACCCAGTATAGGTAGCCAGGTATAGGTGCCTCGTACAGGTAGCCAGGTATAGGTGCCCCAGTATAGGTAGCCAGGTATAGGTACCCCAGTATAGGTAGCCAGGCATAGGTGCCCCAGTATAGATAGCCAGGTATAGGTGCCACTTACAGGCAGCCAGGTATAGGTGCCCCAGTATAGGTAGCCAGGTATAGGTTTCCCGTACATGTAGCCAGGTATAGGTGCCCCAGTATAGGTAGCCAGGTATAGGTACCCCAGTATAGGTAGCCAGGCATAGGTGCCCCAGTATAGATAGCCAGGTATAGGTGCCACTTACAGGCAGCCAGGTATAGGTGCCCCAGTATAGGTAGCCAGGTATAGGTTTCCCGTACATGTAGCCAGGTATAGGTGCCCCAGTATAGGTAGCCAGGTATAGGTGCTCCCAGTATAGGTTATCAAGGTATAGGTGCCCCAGTATTGGTAGCCAGGTATAGATGCCCCGTACAGGTAGCCAGGTATAGGTGCCGCAGTATAGGTAGCAAGGTATAGGTGTCCCCAGTATAGGTAGCCAGGTATAGGTGCCCCAGTATAGGCAGCCAGGTATAGGTGTCTCCAGTATAGGTAGCCAGGTATAGGTGCCCCAGTATAAGTAGCCAGGTATAGGTGCCCCATACAGGTAGCCAGGTATAGGTGCCCCAGTATAGGCAGCCAGGTATAGGTGCCCCAGTATAGGCAGCCAGGTATAGGTGCCCCCTGTATAGGTAGCCAGGTATAGCTGCCCCCAGTATAGGCAGCCAGGTATAGGTGCCCCAGTATAGGCAGCCAGGTACAGGTGCCCCGTACAGGTAGCCAGGTATAAGTGCCCCAGTAGAGGCAGCCAGGTATAGGTGCCCCAGTAGAGGCAGCCAGGTATAGGTGCCCCAGTATAGGTAGCCAGGTATAGGTGCCCCAGGATAGGTAACCAGGTATAGGTGCCACAGTATAGGCAGCCAGGTATAGGTGCCCCATACAGGTAGCCAGGTACAGGTGCCTCCAGTATAGGTAGCCAGGTATAGGTGCCCCAGTATAGGTAGCCAGGTATAGGTGCCCTGTACAGGTAGCCAGGTATAGATGCCCCCAGTATAGTTAGCATGTGCACCGGCAGGAGAGGGTGTGTGTGTAATGTGAAGGCAGACTCACCTCTCCACATCATGGGACTCCTCTCTCCTTCAGTCCTCCGATGAATCTGCTTGCGGCGGCAGCTCCCTCCCCTGCAGTGGCGGGATGAGGCTCAATTACCAGCTCCATGCGTTCCAGTGGTGACATCACTATTTAGCAGCGCCCCCAGTCCTCTCTCCATGGTTACAGTGCTTCACTCTGCGTGTGTGCTGAAGAGTGACGTCAGCACTGGAACCCATGAAGCTGGTGGTGAGTGAGCCTCCTCCCGCCATTGCAGAGGGACGGAGCTGACACTATAAATGGAGGGAAGGAGGGTGGGAAAAGGAGAGTGGGGCAATTTGGGAAGCAGTGACCCATCAGCTTTGGCCCTCTATTGGCCGCCACCTGAGGCATGCCCATAACCCTGCCTCATTTAAAATCCACCCCTGGAGGCAACATTACTTTTTTTTTTTTACCACCACCGGGATTCACACGTTTCATGTTCAGTGTAATCAAACACTGCCGTTCGGCTCCGTATAATTGCAGCAGAAAGGCGCTTGTGGCCGGCAGGCGGTAAATTGAACTGTCCAACATACAAGCAGTTCAGCCGCCTGTGGAAAAGAGGCCTTAAAGGACAATTATCAAAGTTAGCTATAATTCTAAATGCCACATATGTTTCCAGTAATTAGCAGGAAATAGAAATACAAGGGCTTTTTTCATCTTTTCATTGTTTATGTGAAGAAAATATCACATTTACAGGGAACAGTTTTCACTGTGGGCATTACTATGGAGGATGGTGTCCAGCACATCATCCAGCATACAGAAACAGTCCTCACTGGCTCTAATACTGTGACTGGAATCTGTTCAGAATGATAAAAAGCAGAAATATAGCATCAATATAGTAATCACAGCTGCTCCTGTGTCTCTGTCTGCCTCACGCAGTGTAAAGTAAACAGATTACAGACAGGAAGAGCTCATCCTGAATGGGGGGTGCAAGCATGCAAAAACAGGAATAAAGTACAGGTCCTTCTCTTCAGATCCTTTCTCTGTAGCTAAAAAATCCCTCAGCTGTTCTCATATGATCGATGTGAAAGCAATGTGTGTGAGCAGGGCAGAAACAAACAATAAATCCTTCCTCTGTGAATAGTGACAGAGAAGTAGAACCTACCTACATGGTACAGCTCTAACCCTGACATCGACTTTTGTTGCAAAAAGCGGATACACAAAGTATTCTTTTCACACAGGCTGTGATCAGAGTCTTATGAAAATCTTTCTATTGTTGCTGGCTAAAAGCTCTATAGGTATGGTGGGTTTACAGAGTGACAGTTTCTTTGATCCTCTTTAACCTAAACTTGCTGGCTTTCCCAATTGCAGGACAGTTCCCCTTTGTGTAGCAGAGCAAGATTAAATACAACTTTTTATACATGCCTGGGGCTTCCTCCAGCCCCATACCCACGGATCACACTCACGCCGCCGTCCTCAGTCTTCCCGCAGTTCCGATACCGGGTCCCTGCACTTCCGTCAGTCGGAGCCAGTCTGACATAAGTGAAGTGCGCTGTATCTCTTCAGAAGCCGCAGAGGGCGCACTTCTCCTGCGTAGACTGGCTCGTCTGACGGAAGTGCGGGGACCCCCGGTATTGGAGCTGCGGGAAGACTGAGGACGGCGGCGTGGGAGCGATCCATGGCTATGGGGCTGGAGGAAGCCCCAGGTATGTATACATTTTTTTTATTTAATCCAGCTCTGAGTCCCTTTAAGTGCCGCTGGAATGAAGCCATCTTGCGCTGTCTGTAAATCTTGATGGAGAGGAGACAGGCCAGGTAGGCAGCTCTCTGTGTAATCGCTCTGCCTTGTAAAAATCATGTGCAGCGTAACACAGGCAAAGTGCACTTACAATAGCATTCTGAAACGCTACATCTGATTAATATCTCCATTTCCCGCCGTATACATTCCGCTCATTACGCGTCGCTGCGCACATCACTCCGCACATGAAAAAGCCACATTATTCTACCTCCGCATTTAATATTTTGACTTTTTGCAGAAACATTTTCTTGAAAAGAATTAAGTGAATAATCCGTCTAGAACTTCATTTTCCGTGGAAAGTAAGACGATCGTTTCCGAACGTTTCCGCGAGAAACCGCCGAAGAAGCGCATTAAGCTGCCTTTTACGCCGTTGAACAGGAATTGACTTCAACCTACTTCCCCCACCCCGCAGTCTGCTGGGTATATAATAGCTGCGGACGCAAACAGTAACGGTGTGTGAAAGAGAGGGGAGGGGCTAGGCTCGTTTCCTGCGCGGCACGCTGCGTGGTCGATCCCTTTGAATAGCCGATTTTTATTTGTTTTTATTTTTTATCATTAAAATGACACGTATTCACGGGTGTTGGCAAATGAGGCTCCGCGCTGTCAGTTCATCTGAAACGCACGCTTCAGTCATTTTTACACGACGGTACAAAGAGCTTGCGCGGTGGGACTCCGCAAGCGTGGCTGTCAGAAATGCCATCTTTACATATCGCCGTCCGAGGCTCTCTACGAGCGGCAGAACAGAGATGAGGGGTCTCCGGGGATTTGTAAAGCGTATTACTATTGCTTACTAAAGGCAGATGAAGACGACTCTAAAAGCACAATAGCGTTTCATTGTACGGAAACCGGAGCGGCGTGCAACATAATGCACTGCCTGCTTACAGTGCCTTAAAATGGGGCTGTGATCAATAATGGAGTTTGACGGCATTCTTTATTTGTTTATACTAATTTTCAGTTATAAGCATGTTACCTCCAGTATGTACAGTATAAGCTTTTACTATGTGCCTGTACTGATAGTAAACTAGCTGCAGCTTGTGCTGATATTTGTTACCCCCAGTATGTACAGTATAAGCTGTTACTCTGTGCCTGTACTGATAGTAAACTAGCTGCAATGTGTGCTGATCCCTGCTGCCTCTAGTATGTACAGTGTAAGCTATTACTCTGTGCCTGGACTGGCAGTAAACTAGCTGCAGTGTGTGCTGATCTCTGCTGCCTCCAGTATGTACAGTATAAGCTCTTACTCTGTGCCTGTACTGATAGTAAACTAGCTGCAGTGTGTGCTGATCCCTGCTGCCTCCAGTATGTACAGTATAAGCTGTGACTCTGTGCCTGTACTTATAGTAAACTAGCTGCATTGTGTGCTTATATCTGCTGTCCCCAGTATGAACAGTATAAGCTGTTACTCTGTGCCTGTACTTATAGTAAACTAGCTGCAGTATCTGTTGATCCCTGCTCCTTCCAGCATGTACAGTATAAGCTTTTACTCTGTGCCTGTATGATAGTAAACTAGCTGCAGTGTGTGCTGATCCCTGCTACCTCCTGTATGTACAGTATAAGCTGTTACTCTGTGCCTGTACTGATAGTAAACCAGCTGCAGTGTGTGCTGATATCTGCTACCCCCAGTATGTACAGTATAAGCTGTTACTCTGTGCCTGTACTGATCGTAAACTAGCTGCAGTGTGTGCTGATCTCTGCTACCCCTCAGTATTAGGTAGCCAAGGGTAGCCCCCAGAATAGATAGCCAGCTGTTACCCCCAGTATAAGTAGCCAAAGGAGCCCAAAGTATTAGGTAGCCAGAGAAGCCCCCTATATCTAAATACATAAACTTTTATTGCTGACTTCACCACAATGGGCTCGATTCACAAAGTGGCGGAATGGCAGTTTGGACGTCTTAAAGGTTCAGACGTCCATACATCGCACTGCACGTGGTAGCGCGGTGCGCTGAAAACGTTGCGCGATGCGACAATAACGTTGCATGCAGTATGACGAAAACGAGGCATATGGTGCCTCTTAAAAGAGACACTTAAGTCAGAAAAAAAATAAGTTTTACTCACTTGGGGCTTCTACCAGCCCCCTGCAGCAGTCCTGTGCCCTCGCAGTCACTCACTAATCCTTTGGTCTTCCGCTTTTTACAAAAATACGTGTTGCCGAATTACGAACGCATAGATATGCGGCAACACGTATTTTTGTACGCGTTGGGGCCCGCAATAGCGCTAATTGCAGTGGGGAATGCGGAAAAAGCTACGCGTGGCCAGTCCTGACCGGCCTGTCGGCAAAAACGAAACTAGCTGGCAGAGGGGGACCAGAGGATTAGTGAGTGGCTGCGAGGGCACAGGACTGCTGCAGGGGGCTGGTAGAAGCAGAACTAGCTGGCAGCGGGGGACCAGAGGATTAGTGAGTGGCTGCGAGGGCACAGGACTGCTGCAGGGGGCTGGTAGAAGCAGAACTAGCTGGCAGCGGGGGAGCAGAGGATTAGTGAGTGGCTGCGAGGGCACAGGACTGCTGCAGGGGGCTGGTAGAAGCAGAACTAGCTGGCAGCGGGGGACCAGAGGATTAGTGAGTGGCTGCGAGGGCACAGGACTGCTGCAGGGGGCTGGTAGAAGCAGAACTAGCTGGCAGCGGGGGAGCAGAGGATTAGTGAGTGGCTGCGAGGGCACAGGACGGCTGCAGGGGGCTGGTAGAAGCAGAACTAGCTGGCAGCGGGGGACCAGAGGATTAGTGAGTGACTGCGAGGGCACAGGATGGCTGCAGGGGGCTGGTAGAAGCAGAACTAGCTGGCAGCGGGGGACCAGAGGATTAGTGAGTAGCTGCGAGGGCACAGGACTGCTGCAGGGGGCTGGTAGAAGCAGAACTAGCTGGCAGCGGGGGACCAGAGGATTAGTGAGTGGCTGCATGGGCACAGGACTGCTGCAAGGGGCTGGTAGAAGCAGAACTAGCTGGCAGCGGGGGAGCAGAGGATTAGTGAGTAGCTGCGAGGGCACAGGACTGCTGCAGGGGGCTGGTAGAAGCAGAACTAGCTGGCAGCGGGGGACCAGAGGATTAGTGAGTGGCTGCGAGGGCACAGGACTGCTGCAGGGGGCTGGTAGAAGCAGAACTAGCTGGCAGCGGGGGAGCAGAGGATTAGTGAGTGGCTGCGAGGGCACAGGACTGCTGCAGGGGGCTGGTAGAAGCAGAACTAGCTGGCAGCGGGGGACCAGAGGATTAGTGAGTGGCTGCGAGGGCACAGGACTGCTGCAGGGGGCTGGTAGAAGCAGAACTAGCTGGCAGCGGGGGAGCAGAGGATTAGTGAGTGGCTGCGAGGGCACAGGACTGCTGCAGGGGGCTGGTAGAAGCAGAACTAGCTGGCAGCGGGAGACCAGAGGATTAGTGAGTGGCTGCGAGGGCACAGGACTGCTGCAGGGGGCTGGTAGAAGCAGAACTAGCTGGCAGCGGGGGACCAGAAGATTAGTGAATGGCTGCGAGGGCACAGGACTGCTGCAGGGGGCTGGTAGAAGCCCCAGGTGAGTAAAACTCATTTTTTTTTTCTGACTTAAGGTTCACTTTAACCACTTAAGGACCGCGTGATTTTTCTATGATCTGTGCTGGGTGGGCTCTTCAGCCCCCAGCACAGATCACGTTGCAGGCAGGGCGATTTGTGTTTTGCGGGGGGGCTCCTCAAAGCCTCCCTCCGCAGCGCTATTCCCCCCTCCCTCTCCTTCCCTCCCTCTCCTTCCCACTATAGGTGGTACAGGAGAGCGATCCGTCCTGTACCGCCTCTGATAGGCTTCAGCCTATCAGATGCTGGCGATCCCTGGCCAATCAGAGGCCGGGGATCGCCGATCTCCTTTACAGTGCTGCTGTTGCAACGTAAACACCGGGGATTTTCTCCCCGCGTGTTTACGTTTAGCCTGCGAGCCGCGATCGGAGGCTCGCAGGCTGTTCACGGAGACTCCCTCCGTGAGCTGACATGGAACGGTCGCTCGAACAAGCAGCCTTTTCCATGGAAATACAGGAAAGACCAGCTTTCGTTAAGTGGTTAAACATCGCACCAGTGCGCCCGATGGTGCGACCTTTAGGGCTTTTCACTGCGACGCTAACACTTGCACCGCATAGTGAATCGAGCCCAATGTATTTTGGCAGTTACATTTGGTAGTGTGGAACACCTCCTGAGCCCCTACAGTACATCTGGCCCCAGAACATGCGCAGACCACATTGTAGATCTGGTCTTTGTGTCCCACCGTTGGGCCCTCCTTCAGCTTCAGTAAAAATATGATGTAAGGTGTGCAGGATATTCGCCTTCAGCACCCGATCCTGGTGATGAGGTTGCCACTTAAAACTTCCAGGCACCAGGGGCGTTGCTAACCTCAAAGATCAGTGGCACGTGCCCTGCATCTATTCTGGGGTGCCCTGTATGTCCCTCAGGCAGAGTCAGCTGTGGTGCCTCAATGGTGGGCATGCTGGGAGCTGTGGTGCATTAATCAGGGGTATGCTGGGTGTTGTGGTGCCTCTATGTGGGCACACTGGGTGCTGTGGTGCCATGCTGGACGCTGTGTTGCCTTTATGGGGGCATGTAGGGAGCTGTGGTTCTTTTATGGGGGCATGCTGGGAGTTGTGGTGCTTCAATGAGAGGCCCGTGGGAGCATGATGGGAGAGGGTCCACTAGTAGGTCAGGGAATGGTATGGGGGGACTGCCAGACAACCTGGCAGCAGGGCAGCCTGACCAGCCAGCACAGAAGCCAGGTAACTCTGCCTAGTTATGTTTGGGTGGCACTCCCTATTTATGTCATATGCTGTATTTTGTTTTTGTTGTATTAATGGAGAGGGGGCATTTATAGAATGGGCAGGCAAAAGGACCGCTGTTAAAGGATACATGCAGGCAAATTCAAAAATCAAAATCCACTTACCTGGGGCTCCCTCCATGCCCTGGCAGCCGTCCTGTGCCCTCTCCGCAGCTCTGGTGGCTTCCGGTCTCCTCCTCTGCAGATGAAGACCTGGCCAGGTTGGATCTCCGGGTCGGCTTTTTCTGTGCTCCACCGTGCGGCTCATGTGGTCGCCCTGACATTATCAGGACTGTACTGCGTAGGGGTGATGTCCTGATGACGTCAGCGTGACCACGTGACCCGCGCGGGGGAGCACAGAAGAAGCCGACCTGGAGAGCCGACCTGACGAGGTTGGCATCTGCAGTGGAGGAGAACAGGAGCTTAAGTGAGGGCACAGGATGGTTGCCAGGGGCTGGAGAAAGCACCAGGTAAGTGAATTTTTGTTTTTTTAATTTGTCTGGACATATCCTTTAAGTTCATGTAACACCCATTTTCCATCTGGAATGCTACGGATCTCTTAGGAGCCTAGCAACTTCCCTGCCTGGCACACTAATTTTCTGTTGGGGTTCCTTCCCTCAGCCTTTGGAATTGCAATTCCACCACAAGGCACTGGTGATAGTTTTTGGTCAACCCTGGATTACCCCAGTACTTGCTATATCTAGCCAGTGTTCCTTGATCCACCTCCCAAGGAGGCTTCTGATGGGAGACCAGCAACAATACCACACAGTCTTTTTTTAGTCATCGTGTTCAGGGCTCCTGTCAGACCTTCATAACTACTGAAGCAGCTTGGGGCCCAAAAAATTCCCACCATACTTCACTCCAACAGGAAATCTCTTACTTGACTTTGCCTGCCAGGTGGTAGCGAGCTTGGAACCCATACGTAACCCAAAAAGTTTGGCTTAGACAGTATTTCTACAATTATGACACTCATTTCTTTGTTCTATACCTCTATTATCCTCGATCATCTCCATGAGAACATTCCTTTAAATTATTCTAAAATTTTTAAATGAACAACATTATAGCACAAAACATTCAACACACAATAGCGTCCCAATCGATATAAAATACGTACAATCCCATGAATGGTGGTAGATTGGGCCTAGGAGATACCCTGGGAATAGGATTGTAGTTTAAAATAATTACTCTAACTATGGTTCTATGGTTATGGGGGGAGGGGGAATGCATTGATCTTGCAATATTTTTATAAATTGCCTGAGTGTCCAATATGTTTTAATTTATGATACATAAGTGTGAGCGCCTTTGGTTTGTATCAGTCTGTGTATTCTGGTAATTGCCGTGTTCGCATTGATTGCGGAGCCTTTGTTTTGTCAGAAAGGCCTATTCCCAGTCATGTAATCGGATTCCTAGTTCTACCAAAGAACAAATCAAATACAAGCGTTTAGCTACTTCTCTCGGTGCCCCGCGAGCTTTGCCGTCTATAATGTCTAACCTTGGTCTTCGGGAGTCCCAGGTGAGCCAGCTGCTGGCGATGTTGACCTATCTCGCTCTTTTCTTACAAGAAATTGATCTCAGCAGTCCTTCTGTTTGCCGACACTTAACGGTTTAAGCCGCGGTGGTTTAATGAACAACTTTTAGTCAAATTTCCCCTGATGAAAACAGTTCGTGCTCTGACGACTTGTGGGAGACATTTTAACGGGCTGATCTTTTTCTTTTCACCGAGAGGCATGCTGGAGATCATTGTATCATTATTGGTTTGTTAATCAAAAATCAGAAGTTGAGTTGTTTCGCAACAGGCGCAGGTCAAATCCATGGCGAGGATTAAGTAGGAAATTACTTGAGTTAGAGACACAAAAAGAGGAATGTTGGTGGGGATTAGAGAGATGCTAGTAAAGGTTTCATTGAAAGTATATGTGTGTGTATTAACAAGGAGTTTTGAATCAGGATGATACCATTTATTGGCTAGCTCAGAGATGAGTAAACAATGAGCTTTCGGCTTATAAAAAGCCTTCGTCGGACTGGTTCCTGACCAAAACTGAAAAACACAGCTTATATACACTGACATACAGAGGAGAAACATTCTTTAGCAAACATAAATGTAATTAGATGCCTTAACTGTTACTCAGGAAGCTTTCCCAGGCATCTTGGCTAAATTGATAAGATCAACAGTTCCCTCAACATGACATAAAGTAGACTTTGGTGATGGGGAGACATCGTAAATTCCGAGTTCAAATTGTAACTGGCCTGGTTACATGCACCATTAATTCTAAGCTAAAGAGAATTGTGGCATTTGAAACCAGCACATGAAAGCAAATAAAATGAATAGTGACAGTAAACACCATCTTATACAGCATATGACACAAAGAATGAATGAAAATTAAAAGAATTGTGGCATTTAAAACCCATCGTACCAGCACAAGAAGTTAGAGTCCTTGTTTAAACCATCTTCTGCAGTTTTGAACCAATGTATAAACTTTGTTTCTTGTGTTAGTCTCATGTTTTCCGATTTGAAGCCACCCATTAATACAGTGATGCGAAAATCGCTTAAACTGTGTCCAGGTAAACAAAAGTGTGTTGGCATTGGGAGATCAGTATATTTTGTAATAACCTTTTTTCTGCTGTTAATAGTGAACCTGTAGTGTGTCATGCGATCACACAGTGGTTGACTTGTTTCTCCCACATAAATTCCTTTGGGGCATTGTGCACACATGATCAGGTATACCACATTAGATGAGTCGCAGGAAAAGGTGCTTTGTACTTTGTATTCCTGTTGTGTACCTGGTATTAGTATCCTGTCTGTGCAATGGATGTGTTTACAGGTCCCACACTTTTTCCTTCGGCAGAGGAATGTTCCATTCTGTTCTTGCCTATTTAAGGCACTCCTCACTATCATCTGCTTAAGATTGGGTGGCTGTCGGAACGCTAGGAGGGGAGGTTCAGGGAATATCTTTCTCAGTCTCTGATCCTTGTGTGGAACAGGATGAAGTTCTTTTGCAATCTTTCTTAAGATTTCCAGGCTTGGGTTGTAGGTGACTACCAGTGGGACACGGCTCTCTTCCTGGTTCTGCTTGTACTCCAGGAGCTGAGTCCTATGGATGTTGTTAGCTTTCTTAATTTGGGTCTCAGCCATTAGAGGATTGTATCCCTGTTTTTTTTTTGTTATACTGTTTTTTTATTAAGTTTTTAAGAAAGAACAACAATCAAAAGAATTTCCTGAGGATCAATGAATACAGTACAAGGGTCAAGTAGAACATATACATGAGCAGGATTATGTTTACAGAATGTAGTTAAAGTATAAGTGGAAGAGTCTTTTTGTGGCTACTTGACAAGGGAGTAAAGACAACATGCTTAATATATGTATTCTCTTATAAGCCCTAAAAAGAGAAATTCCAACATTTGAAGTATCTGGGTGGACCTTCGTCCAAATAGGCATTTAGTTGTAGTTAAAGGAGAGCAGTTAAAGAGGTGAGTGTGAGAGTATTGAGAAAAGAGAGGGGGTAAGGAGTGAAAGCCAGTTGTAGAGCGGAAAGAAAGGAAATTGTGGTCCTGTGTATGGAGTTGCATGGTATCACAAAGGTTAGCCAATACTTGTAAGAGAAATCGACAGCTTGAATAAATGGGTATGTAGGTAAAGGCCTAATGTTAATAGAATATAAGAGACATTTTTTTTTATTTTGTTTTATGTGGTCAAGGGGGATGATAAATAGGCGATGCATAAGGCCATGATTCCCAGATTTTGTGAAAGTTGCGTTCAGTATCCCTGAGTGAGGCTGTAAGTTGTTCCATGGATCTAGTCCAGTTAACTTTGAGAATGACTTCAGATATGTTTGGAGGGGCAATGTTTTTCCAGGCTGAGGCAATAGCTAGTCTAGAGGCGGTTAGTATATGGGTGATTAAGCGATTCGTATGTCTATTTACTTCCGGGATTGGTTTGCCTAGTATCATATATATGGGGTCTATTGGGACTATGACACCGGTTGTGGAGGTAATAAGTTCTTGAACTCCATTCCATAGAGGGGATAGACAGGGGCAGCTCCAGAATATATGTTCTAAAGTGC
Source organism: Hyperolius riggenbachi (assembly GCF_040937935.1). Classification (NCBI taxonomy): domain Eukaryota; kingdom Metazoa; phylum Chordata; class Amphibia; order Anura; family Hyperoliidae; genus Hyperolius; species Hyperolius riggenbachi. The sequence continues at coordinate 9,057,048 of NC_090650.1, forward strand.
CTTTGTTATTGCAGCCTCTCCAACACAGATCAGATGTGTCCGGGTAGATTTTTGACAATTTTTCAGGGGTAAGATACCAGTGGTAGATAATTTTATAGATATTCTCCTTAATTTGTGTGCACATGGAAGAGTGTTTGGCATTTTCCCAAATCTCCTCCCAGTCTTCCATAGATATCACTGTAGAGAGTGAGGTTGACCATTTTGTCATGTAGTGATGGTCTGGTATCCAAGTTCCCGATTTGGTGATAAGTAGTATGTAGATTTGGGAAATTAAACTCTTTTGGTAACCCCCTTGGCCACATAGTCGTTCAAATGAGGAAGGTCTGAGTGTTAAGACAGGCTCGTGTATGATGGTGCGTATAAAATGCGTAGTTTGGTTGTAACCCATGATTAGTTGGGGTGTAAAGGGCATTTTGTCTTCAAGTTGGTTTCTGGTATAGATTTTGCCTGTAAGAGGGTGTATCCAGTTGCTGAGGTTAAAGTAGCCCATTTTGAACCAGGTAGCCATAAAGGATTCTGAGAGGCCCGGTTTAAAGCCAGGGTTCCCCAGTATTGGGCATAGTGGTGAGGGGGAGGACTTCAACTTAGCCATGGTAGCTGTGGTACGCCATATGTGTAGTGTAAATTTGATAGTTGGTAGCATTTGTTGTTTGGGAAGTTTTGGAGTGGAATGTGACCAGATTAAGGATGCTAATGAGATTGGTAGCAAACTGGTAGCTTCTATGAGACCCCATTTTGTATGAACTTTTAGGCTGGACCACTCAGGTAGTTGTCTTAGGTGTGAAGCATAGTAGTAGGAACGTAGATGTGGAAGCCCAAGACCACCTTGTTCTCTAGGAGATAGAAGTATGGTTTTGTGGACTCTTGGCCTTTTATGGTTCCATATAAATTTACCGAAAGCTGATTGTAGAATTTTGAATTGGGAGGATGGTACTAGGACTGGTAAGGTTTCAAATAGGTATAAAAGGCGAGGTAAGATATTCATCTTTAGGGCATATATTCGGCCTAGCCAGGAAATCTTATAGGCTGTCCACTTGTGTAGGTCTTGCAGAATCTTTTGTATAAGAGATGGGAAGTTATGCTTATATATAGTAGTATACGTGGGGGTTAAGAAAATTCCTAGGTATTTTATGGAATGGGATTGCCATTTGTAGGGGAAACTTGATTTCAGGGAGATGAGGAGATCTGGGGTGATTTTTATTGGTAGAGCTTCAGTTTTCTCCTGGTTTAGTTTAAAGCCTGATAGAGATTCGTAAAGGGCTAGTGTACCATGTAGGGCTGGAAGTGAAGTGAGAGGATCAACGATGGTCAGGAGGATATCATCCGCGAATAGAGATATTTTGTATTCATGTTTACCCTGGGTAACCCCCTTAATATTGATGTTTTGCCTAATGGCTGAGGCTAGTGGCTCTATACTCAAGGCGAATAAGAGAGGGGAGAGGGGGCATCCTTGCCGTGTGCCATTATGTATATTAAAAGGTGAGTGGGGGGTAAAAGGGAGTTTAACTGATGCTGTTGGTGAGGAGTAGAGGAAGTTAATTAGGTGAAGGAAAGGGCCAGTGAAGCCTTGGTGTTCAAGAACTCTAAATAGGAAGGGCCAATGTAAGCGATCGAAGGCTTTCTCTGCATCTAAACTTAAGAGCAGAGAAGGTCTATTGGATCTGCCCATCAGTGATATTAGGTCGATGGCCTTTCTGGTGTTGTCACCCGCTTGACGACCCATAATGATTGTATCCCTGTTTAATGAAATTCTTCTTCAGGTAACCCAGGTGTTTGTCTTTGTCATCCTTGTCAGAACAGATCCGATTGCATCTTATTGCCTGGCTGTAAATTATGGAATTCTTTATATGTTTGGGGTCGAAACTGTCATACCTGAGGTATGTGGGACGATCCGTCAGTTTGCGGTACATGGACGTTTGTAGGCTGTTCTCTCTGATGTATATGGTGGTGCCAAGAAACCTAATCTCCCTGTGAGGGTAGCTCAGTTTCAGTTTGATTGTGGGATGAAAGGCATTGAAGTTCCTGTGAAATTGGATAAGATCCTCCTCACTTGCAGACCAGATGATCAAGATATCGTCTATAAAGCGGAAGTAGGCCATGGGTTTTATATGACACGTATCCAGGTATTCTTCTTCAATCTTTGCCATGAAGAGATTTGCGTACTGCGGTGCAAACCGTGAGCCCATTGCCACTCCCATTTGCTGTAAATAGAGGTCCTCTCCAAAAGTGAAATAATTGTGGGTGAGAACGAATCTCATCAGTCCAGCAATTGGCTTTATAGGTGTGCCCAAACCTTGAAGATATTTGCGACAGGCCGCAATACCATCATTATAGGGAATGATGGCTAACACGGTACAACACTCTACTGTGTGTATTAACAAAGACCAAGATAAGCCTTGACCATATAAAGATATAACAATATTATTATAAGTATGAGCAGGGAATTATTATCATTGCTATATATAATGCCACCACCATCTGTGTCGTTGTACAACAGAATACAAGGCATAACAATATAATATAAAAAATATGCAGATTTATAGAAAAGATGGAAGAAAAGTTTGGCACTGCTGAATAGGCTTGTTAATTAGAAGCAGTAGAGTGTTGTACCATGTTATATCATAAAGAGTAGCGCTGGAATGGTCTATACTATAACATTTTATTCAATATGAAAAGTTATTCTGCATCCAATATAAAACAACTCAATTCCCCTGGAATCAATGCAAAATTACCACGCACATATATGTCTAGACTCTATTACTAACAAGACACACACTCATTCCCTTGCATACAGGGTCACCTGATTCCCCTTTAAAAATCTCCTAAAAAAAACAAAAACAAAATGGGTAATTGTCCTATTGCAATATTTCACAAAAAAATCTTGTATCTGTTTAAAATTAAAACACTTTCTCTCTAAAAATCCACTTCTCTTTGTTCCACAAAATCGGGATTATACAATAGGTATTTGTATAACCCCGATTTTGTGGAACAAAGAGAAGTGGATTTTTAGAGAGAATGGGCTTGATTTAGAAAAGGGTGCTAAGTGTTAGCACGCCAGTGAAAAGCCACTTTGCATGTGCTAACATGCTTTGCACGTGCTAAGTAGTTAGCACATGCAAACTACTTAGCACCATAGTTAGCACATGTAAACTACTTAGCACCGTAGTTAGCACATGTAAACTACTTAGCACCGTAGTTAGCACATGTAAACTACTTAGTACCCTAGTTTTTTTTTTTAATCAGTGTTTATTCAACAAAGAAAAGGACCATATGACAGAATATGCAGTGTAGCAGTGCGCCTCCTAACTTTTCCAACAGTAGCTTCAGCATCAATTATCACTGTGGAAGATGAGAGGTATTGTTAACAATAATATAATGATCGTCACATAATATATAGAGCTCAGATTGAATTTAAATTTCCAAATATTCTATCTTTTACAAGATCATAATTAGCAAGACCAGGGGTATCTAACCATGGAGCTTAGCACCCTATTTAGCACGGTGCTAAGTAGTAGTTTGCATGTGCTAACTACGGTGCTAAGTTTGCATGTGCTAACTACTTAGCACCCTAGGTAGCACGCCCAAGGCCTTTAGGCGTGCTAACTGGGTTAGCACCGTTTACTGAATCGAGCCCAAAGTGTTTTAATTTTAAACGGATACAAGATTTTTTGCTACATATTGCAATAGGACAATTACCTATTTTGTTTTGTTTTTTAGGAAATTTTTAAAGGGGAATCAGGTGACCCTGTATGCAAGGGAATGAGAGTGTGTATTGTTAGTAATAGAGTGTAGACATATATGTGCGTGGTGATTTTGCATAGATTCCAGGTGAATTGAGTTCTTTTAGATTGGATGCAGAATAACTTTCCATATTGAATAACATTTTGTAGTATTGACCATTCCAGCGCTACTCTTTATGATATAATTATTGGTTTTGTGTGGAGGGAACAAGGGGGATATCCCCAATCCTAAGAGTTTGGCTGCAGGATACGATTTGGTCTAAATAGTAGAATATATAAGCAGCGCCCTTCAGAATTTGGATTTGTTTGGCTGTTGTACCATGTTAGCCATCAATAAAAGCAAAAAGTCTTCAATCAGGATGATCAAGGCCGAATTTAGCATAAGGCAGGGTAGGCACATGCCTACAGGCGCCTGATGATATAAAGGCGGCTCACTCCCCTCCCCTACCACCTCCCTCCCTCGTTCTCAATGAAGAGTCCTGAGCAGAGTGTAAATGAGAGGTTACTCTCACCCTGCTCTCTGCATTCCACTGATGAGATCTCCCTTCAGTCGGGGGCACCTCTAGCTACTTAATACCGAGGGTACCTCTGGCTTCCTAATACTAAGGCTGGGAACACACTAGGCAGAATTGCATATGTGTTTTCCATTATGTGCTATGAAAAACGCATATGCGATTCTGCCTAGTGTATTCCTACCCTAAGGCACACCTGTAACTACCTATGACGGCCAAGGGAGGTAAGAGAGAGGGAAGTGACAGCTGGGCCAGGCAGACCACTTGTGGTGCGGTTCTATGGGGGTTTGTAGGTTCATGGAGGGCGGAGTCTGAGGTGCCAGGACATCTGGGCCTATAGGCTCCTCTGAGGTATATCCGGGCCTGAGGATAATACCATTTGTTGGCAAACTTAGAAGAAAAGGCCAAAATATGTCAGGATCCGGCCCCTTGACATACCTAAAGAGACAGGTCCTGACAGTTTTTGATCAAATCGAGAGGAAAAGCAGCTTTATTTAAGCTAAAACAAGATTGTCGCCCTCAACCACACTTTGCGAGACGCCACCACTAACAGTCATCTGCAAACGATTCTGCTAGACAGTCTTTTCTTCTAAGTTAGCCAATAAATGCTATCATCCTCATTCAAAACTTCTTGTTTATTAGCAAATTTTCACATGCATATTTATAACATGTAAACACATCTAGGCAGACATGGTCGTAAAGGTAGAGTGCATGTACCATGTATCGATCCAGCAAGCTGGAAAATCTTGGCTAGATGTGGTCGATTGGGTGGATGGTTTTAACGGCCTCCAATATCGTGACAGCCAGGGGCATAGCAATAGGGGGTGCCGAGGTTGTGACCGCATTGGGGCCCCAAAGGGCC